>NW_020229553.1:0-65240 GCF_003227725.1 Camponotus floridanus
TTTATTGAGAAATTACGTTCGCGATAACGCTCTCTGCCAAACTACTACCGGCTTTGACGCAAGGTCGCGCAAGATTCAACGCGTAGCGCAACCGGAAGTTGATACCGACGTCGTCAACAAACCGATACGTGGATAAACTTTGAGAGATCGGCAGGGAGAAATTGAGCAAAAAATTATCGCGCTCGAAACAAACGTGCAGGCGCTGCAATTAATGATGGATGAGATAAAGAATGTGCTGAGATATGCAACATCTAACTCGACACAGTAAGCGAGATATACTAATATCGCATATTAATTATGCCTCGATCAAACGTGCGAAGAACAAAAACACCTCCGAAAAGCGACAACTAGTCGAGGAATTACATGCTCCGGCGAGAAGAAATTTTCCACGAAGACGCGTCATTGTACGCGGATACGATGATCTGTGGCAGGCGGACGTGGTGGACATGCGTTCGTACTCTCGACTCAACAAGGGTCATAAATACATACTCACGGTTATCGATGTGTTGAGCAAGTATGCGTGGGCCGTACCGCTCAAGAGTAAGAGCGGGAACGAAATGTCCGAAACGATCGCAAAGATTATTGGAGACGATAAAAGATGTCCGAAAAATTTTCAAACCGACAGGGGAAAAGAATTTTACAACTCAAGTGTGCAGAAACTCATGAAGAAACACAACATTAATCATTACTCAACATATTCCGTTATGAAAGCCTCAGTCGTGGAACGATTCAATCGTACTTTAAAAAACAATATGTGGAAAATGTTTACGTTGAATGGAAATTATAAATGGATCGATGAACTATCTCGACTCGTTGCAGAGTACAATACGCGAAAACATCGCACCATCGGTATGAGACCTGTCGACGTCACTCCGACGATCGCCGAAAAACTTTTAAATACTGTGTACAGCAACGTAAAATTGCGGCTCCTGCAAAATTTAAAGTAGGTGATTCGGTACGCGTGAGCAAATACAAGACTATCTTTGAAAAAGGTTTCACACCAAATTGGACGACCGAAGTTTTTAAGATTATCGAGGTGCAGAAAACTAATCCCGCGACATTTATACTCGAAGATTCGCGGGGAAATCCCGTCGCTGGAGGATTCTACGATATGAGTTACAACGCGTCACCAATCCCGACGTATATCTCGTGGAAAAATTTTACAAAAAAAGGGTGACGAGGTTTACGTGAAATGGTTGGGAATGGATAAATCATACAACTCTTGGATCCATAAAAATAATGTGTTGTAAACATTTATTGAAACATATAAAATATATATAAATATAAAAATATATAATAAAATGTACAAATATATACATGATTATGTACAAAATATACAATAAATAAAATATATACATTTATTTACAACGGTATCTGATAATGTCCCCACGGTAGCGTATCGGTGGTATCGGGTACGATATATCGCTTGTCGTCGTACGGACTCAGAGCAATTTTCGTCTCGCGAATCGTGTATACTTGGTGTAATTTAGATCGTATACACGACTGCTGACGCGTCATTTCAATCTCTTCATTCAAGCACCGCGTGTAATCGTCAAACGTTATCGTTCTCGCGACAACGTTGCTTTTGACGCCTTTGACTTTCTTCGTATCCTTTTTCCCATTCACTCGTAACGCGTACATCTTTGCTCTGAGCCCGACGAATTCGGGTCATTATGGCACCGTTGTTTTCATCCTTCATCAGACCCGGCACCTTTTTATTTAGAAGCGGTTATACCGTACGCATTATCCACCGCATAATCGCTCGTATCGAATCTAACAATGTCACGTTTCATATTCTCATACACATCCTCGCACTCGATGTGATATATGAGACTGTCTGTATCGGTGTACATTACCCGGCATTTGTCGCGATACATTGGTGTCATATACTCGTGATGAAATTCGTACAAACATGTCTTGGATATGTCGAGGATGCACATACCCACGTAAAATCGGCTTGTAGAATTTCACCTCGAGTTTACGCAATTCCACAGCGATTAAGTTTTCCCGAAAAAACACTTCTGCTGTGGAAATTTGGTTTCGCGATCATCGCCTCTGCGCCGTACCGACCGTCCCACTTTGTTAATAATTTTACATCGACACGATTGCGCACATTTTCCATCGTTTTACCAAACACCGCATTATTCATTAATTTATATAAATTTTTTTCGAAATCATTTTTTAGCCAATGTTCTGAAAATGTGTATTTAATTCTATATAATTTTGAAGCCAGGGAGATTGTGAAAACTGTAAAATTCGATGTATTTTTGTTACACGAAGGCCGTGCCGCGTGCACTGCTGCAGATTGCGGTAGTGTATCACGTAACGCTTCTTATCATATAACGTTGCAAGCAGCTTGATTCTCGCTTGCCAGGTGGTTTGTCACGTGTCGGGCAAAACGGTAGGTCAGTGTGCGCATCGTGAAGATGTTGCGGGTACTCGAGGTCCACTTCGAGGATATAGCCCGTAGGCGAATCTAGTGCGATGGATGATACGTCAAAATTTGACACATCGTCGACCCATCGAAAATCAGCATATGGCAGCGGTTGACACATTGCCCATCCGTACAAATTATTTACATCAAAGTACATCAAGTACGATGATGGTTTCGATGGATCGTACGACTCCATGTACTTGTTATTAGCGCGAGCGTATCTACCCGAACATTGGCTCAGACCACCGCGTATACCACGTTCGATAAACATAACCATGTCGATGTCTGTAAGGAACTCGAACGTGATCTTTGTATGCTTCAACATGGCGTCCCACGTGTATCCGGGGAGAGTATAGTAATACGCGGGGTCGAGTCCGTAACTTTCGATACATTTATCTCGAAAGTTTTCGAAAATGTCGGCTAATAACAAGACATCAATTTTGAGGTACAAGTCGCTATATTCACCTAGCGTCTGAATGAAGAATCGCGTCCATACGTTCTCGGCGTGCGCGTAATCGCTCTCGGATACAGTTTCACCGGTCAAGGAACTGTAAAACGATTCGCGCGGTGGTAAACATGTATCATGCAACCTGTCGATGGAATCGATGTATTCGTACGGAAATACACCTTTTCGCGTTAACAAATTGAAATTTTCGGTAGATAAATTTTGAAATTCCGATTTTAAAATTTTGAGTTTATCTTTGTCCAAAAATGATGCCAATTTATCGAGACTTGATGCGAGAAATTTGTATGAATCAATGAAACGTAATTTTATTTGATTTTTTGATTCTTCTTTAAAATCAACACTTTTGGTAAACGAAATATATTTTTCCTTGGTTATCGGTAATAACTCGATTTTCCCTTCGAACGCTGTGGCTATTTCCTCGATAATAAAATGAGAATCGTAACCGGATAAATTGTGAAACACTATCGGAATGCAAAAAGAATCTTTATAATTTAGATTACAATTTGAGTGTGCAGGACCTCTGTACCGCCCGGTCAGATGGCAATGATCGCGAACGCGTGTATCATCTTGCGTAAACGGTTTTTCGCATATATGACAACGAGTGGCGTTATGGAATTTCTCCCACTCTTCGGACGTTAAATTTACCATGGGGACATTTGTTTTTAAAATATTTTTTACACGTAACGCCAAATTTTTAAGGTCTTCGGCGAACCATGCTATACAATCAACGCTACGACGCGAATGATACGCTGATAATGAGTCATCGTACGAACAATGTACATAATAAGCTAAACTAAATACCCGATGGTGTTGATATAATTTTTCTTCTTTCGTCTTGGCCAGGACACATTCCAAGTCGGCGTAGACCACAAATGGAAGCCGCTCCTTTCGATTAGGGTTGCTGAACTCGAGCCACTTGTCCTTGTCGCTCGGCAACCGGACAGCGCAATCGTTTAGCTTTCCGCAGTCGACCGTATGCGACTGCAACTTGTCGTTCGAATCAAAATAATGAAGGCATCTGTAAAGGAAAAAAAATTTTAATTAAGATTTATGTAACAAAGTGTATAACTTATAATTATTCAAATAATATAAAATAAACTTACCGATCACAGATATATCTTTGGCCATTGTGTTTGCTCAATTGCGAGCTCACGAGCCTGGATAAATTCTTGATCCAAGCGAAATGTCCCACGCTGTTGCCGTCTTCAGTGTACAGCAGATTCACATGCTTATCCCGTTTCTGCTGCGAAAGACGTATCGGGACAATGTTTTTGTCTTCGATGTCGTACACATTGATTGAAATGTTATTTGCAAGTTCAAATTTCTTAATCTGATTCACAGTCACTGGAAACTCAATGTCCCGGAGATTCAGCACTGTCGCGTAATGCGGGTACGATGATTCCCGTTCCGCATGACTTTTGGCGGGATACAGAGCGGCGACCACTGCCCACGCGAAACACGCATTGTCCTTTGATTGCACGTTAACCACCGCTCTCTTTATCATAATCTCCCGCGGTAACTTGATGTGACATCCCGCGCGCATGGGATTGTACTTGTTTATATTTACAGTCAAGTTCAGTATTCGCGACAATGCCCACCCGCTATCGCGTTCCTGAAACTCTTCCAGAGACGCTAGGGTGGACTCGATAACGCGCCGTTCGTACACTCGCGTAAATCAGATGTGCGAAAGAGTTCATAGTTTCTCGTATTCACACTTTTATTCGCGTGTTTATCACCCGACACAAATTCACCATTGAATATAGTGTTCACTTTTACACTGCTGTGTTTTTTTAAAGCGTCCTGCACATGCTCCAACACAATGTCTTTAGCGTCATCGAGAAATTGGTGCGGTTCAATGTGATTATAGTTTATCACCGCACCAGTCGATACGCGACTCTCGAACGCCGTATCAATTTCGCGCCACACAAGTGCATTTTGACGCGCACTACATCCGGCACCCCCGTGTACGAAACGTCCACGTACCGAATTTTTCAAACCTTCGATGCGCGCGATCTGAGCAATCAGTGATTGTCGATATCCGATCGATAATCGCGGCCGTTTGATTCGACTTTGCTCTTCCAGCGACTCGATGTACTCGTCGCATCGTTGCTCCCACACAATGTAGTTTTCCAATGAATCAAGCAAAGCGGATTGTTCTCGCAAAATTTGCTCCTCCATATTGCTAACGTACACTTGCAAAATTTAGCGTTTCTAATGACAGGTCTGATGCACTTTAGCTACTGGTGGGGTGCGTCTCTCTATCATGATTTATATACCGTCTCATGTATTGTTTTATCATCGAACATTCTAGAACGATTTCATCTTACAAAAAATTCCCCGTAGTACCGTGTGCAATTTGGCCTTGATAATTTCACGTTTTGTCACGTACATTTGAAAAATCTAACATGATTGCATCAGGGGCAACCGTACATCGGCGTTCGATTTTAGCGCTTTCAGCTAAATCTTTGTCTAGGGATGATGCATGTTTTAACCTTGGCAATTATTTTTTCACTATTTGTCACGTACATTTGAATAATTTTGGTGCGATTGCATCAGGCGCAGCCGTACATCGGCGCTCGATTTTAGTAAATTCAGCTAAATCTTTGTCTAGGGATGATACACATTTTAACCTTGGCAATTATTTTTTCACTATTTGTCACGTACATTTGAAAATTTTAACGTGATTGCATCAGGCGCAGCCGTACATCGGCGCTCGATTTTTGCAAATTCAGCTAAATCTTAGTTTCGATGCAGATCTTAACCTTGAAAATTTCCCGTTTTGTCACGTACATTTGAATAATTTTGACGTGATTGTATCAGGAGCAGCCATACATCGGCGCTCGATTTTAGCAATTTCAGCTAAATCTTTGTTCCGAAGATGATGATGTCATCGCAGCCATACATCGGCGCGACAAAATTTTGGAGGAAATTAAAATGTTGCGTCAGCAATAATCCCCTCTACATCACAATTTGGGATACTATTTGAATTGATATTGATTCTAACACGATTGCAGTATTGCATCAATCGCGCGTGTGAAAGGTTCACCGCTGAAGAAATATGAATTTCTACGTTCCGATTCGAAACGGTGAAACTCCACCGTGTAAGAAGCAAAAATGCGACACGTAAGTTTAAATCGTTTAAAAAATTTGTTACTTATTGATTTTTAATATTGTTGTATAATTATTTATATTTTTATAGTATTCAGCCTCGTCGTGCGGCTCGCATACTTGGAAGAAGGTACGCTCTAACCCCGACGTCGTACAAGTATTTGGACGTTGGAATAAGCGTTGGAGCTGTATCGTACGTGGAACTGATTCTCGGCGATAATCGAGGCAATCAAATAGTATTGTCCTTTTCAACGTGGAATTTGTTGATGCGGAAGCAAGCAGACGTTGAACAATTTCTACAATCGACTACTCCCCCATTAAGAATTGGAGATTTAACGATTGAAATGTATCAATCGAAAATTGTAAAACTTGCATTATGCGAAAATTCGTTGTACATGAAACCAGAAACATTATTACATTTATTTAATTTTGAAAATTGTATCGATCATATGCATAATTGGTTATGCGAGAATACGTATCTCGTAAATGAAAAATTTAAACAATTTGAAACTGTATTACAACGTAATAATATTACTACTGTATGCGATGCTGTAAAAACGATACGCGAGAGTGATGTCTTTGACAGTGAATCATTGATCGATTGCGAATTATTAACATGTGCTGTAAATGATATTCTTTACGATACGTGCAATAAATAATTATTTTTATTCAATCTATGATTTTATTTCTTTCCTTCCATACGAATAAGAATAGTCGAGAATTTTTCTCAACACGCTCCGCCAAAGATGTAGAGAAATGCTGAGGTAGATGAGACGCGATGCTCTAGTTGGAATGAGACGCGAGATATTAAAAAGATATATAATGAAGAGGAGTCTGCGACATTAGAATATTATTTCATTGTTCTTTGCGTTTCGTTAGTCTTGTGTGTTACGTTAGTGCAATGGCCGAAGAAGATGTAATTTTCATCGATGATAAAGACGAAGATGTAATCATCATCAACATTGAAGACGAAGATGTTATCGCTGATGAGGACATTGAAGAAATTATTATCATTGATGATGAAGATAATCAAATGGATATTGATGATGATGATAACCATATGGACATTGGCAATCTAGCAGATGAGGATGGGTCTGATATTGAAATAGAACCCTTGACAGACAGTGCTTACGATAGTGACAATAGTGATGATGGTGATGAACTAGTACAACAGAAATAGCGACATTTAGACTTACCCGAAATATTAACATTGAGCGAGGCAACGAAGATATGTTGCATTTCCTATTTTTACATGGAAAATGGATCGAGATATTGCGCCGATTGCTTTCTGAGTCTATCGGAAATGTTTCTGGAAGCTACATCTGTTCGGCTACATAGAATCACAGCTTATTGCAACATAGATAATATGTCATGCAAAGAGTGCAGGAAATCTCTACTTCTAATACTGCCGTGTGACATGTGCCCCATTTGCACATATTAAATAAATGAATAACATTGTAAGTATCTTTCAATATTATAAAGTATCCTAAAATAAATTATTAAAATCTAATGAGATGTGTCTTTTTTCTGTTACAGGAGCGGCCCCCTCACCTGGCTCCCCTGGCCCCTCCACCCCCCCCCGCACCCCCAAATTATTATTATTATTATTATTATATTATTATTATATTATATTATTATTATTATATTATTATTATTAATCTTAATTTTAAGTACATACACACACACATACACACACAAAATGTATAAAAACACGTACACATTTTAATAAATTTTATATATTCTATATCCGTAAAAAAAAAATCTAATTATTTGTATGCCTCTCCTTGCGTTCCCATCCCTGCGTTAGTTATAAGCATCGCGATATCGTTCTCTCTCGTGCGTTAATCTTAAGTCTATCTTTCACGATTAGAATTAGTAATCTCTCTCGCACGCGCTAGTTGTAAGTCTATCTCTTTCTCTCATGCTTAGAATAAGTAATCTTTCGCGCTATGACACAGAAAAAATGTATAACAGATTTTAAAATAAATGTTGTTTCAATAAAAAAATGTGATTATTTACGCGTCTCTCCTTGAGTTCCGTCCCTTGCGCTATCTCTCTCTCGCGCACTAGTTGTAAGTCTCGCGATATTATCGTTCTCTCTCGCACGCGTCGTCTTCGCGCTATCGTTTTCTCTCGCACGCGCTAATTGCAAGTCTCGCGATATTATCGTTCTCTCTCGCACGCGTCGTCTTCGCGCTATCGTTTTCTCTCGCACGCGCTAATTGCAAGTCTTGCGATATTATCGTTCTCTCTCTTGTACATGTCGTCTTGGCGCTATCGTTCTCTCTCTTTCATATACTCGTTGTTCACTTACCTTTGCGTCGTCCTTCTCCCACGTTAACGCCATCCTTGTTGCACTCGTAGCACTGTCCTCTTCACACTTTGCACTGTCCTTTTCTCATACGTAGCGCTGTCCTTCTCACATCACCGTCCATCGGTTGCGCCGCGGATCCCCCTTCACCGCGCGGACCCCCTCGTCCATCTCTCGCGCCGCTGATCCCCCTTCACTGCGCGGACCCCCTCGTCCATCGCTCGCGCCGCGGATCCCCCTTCACCTCGCGGACCCCCTCGCCCATCGCTCGCGCCGCGGATCCCCCTTCACCTCGCGGACCCCCTCGTCCATCGCTCGCGCCGCTGATCCCCCTTCCCCGCGGGTGACGTCACCCTCCGCGCGCCGCGGTTCCTCCTTCCCCGCGCGTGACGTCACTCCCCCCGCACCGCGGTTCCCCCTCGCGCCTCACCCCCCTGAGAGGTCCTGGATTAGAACTCTCCTTGTTATACTACTTGTATGTATTATTTTCTGTTCACTCGAATCAATTTTTTCAGACATATTTTTTATATTTTTATATCTGACTGATTATTAATATATTATGTCTCTTACTTAGAGTCTTTATTATTATTTCGACTTTTTTACGCTCTTGCGCCACGTTCTTTTAGCCTTTCTTTTTATTTCGTTTTGCTAAAATTTTATGTTTTACAGATGGAACCAACCAGAATTTGTCGATGAAATAATACATGTGTATCAAGTGTAGTGTTCTTTCTTCGAGGACTTTAAAGAAACCTGCGACGATAAAAATATCACAGCTACAAAATTGGAGCACACAGTGCACAATCTAACATCTAACACAACATATTATTTTCGAGTACGTGCGCTAAAATTGTTGCTGGTCCTTACACGGATTTAATTAATGTGTCGACTACACATGAAAATCCAATACCTAAATTATTACTCACAACGGATCTAGATATGAAAATATTGGACGTGGATTTAAGAATTACTAATACCTTAATGTCAGGGTACGTATACTGATAAAAAACAGTTATATTTATCATAAATTATTTTTAACACTAATTGTAAGTATAAAATTAAAGTTATTATTATTATGCATATGTTTATTATTATCAATATTACAGCAGTAATAACTACAAAATCAGAAATTTCAAATATAACTTTTTACTATACAATTATAATTGGTTCCTTTTTTTCAGATATGTAGAATATGAAGTTACTTATTCGATACAAGAACATAGAATTTATTGGCTAACAGAAAGAGACCTAATGACATTGAAGATTAATGAAAATAAAATCACAAAAATAGCTAGCTTTGATAATTATCTATATAATCTCTGCATTGACTGGGTAACAAGAAATCTATATTTCATGTATTATGATGAGTCAGCCTACTCTCAAATTGTAAAGTTCGACTTAACAATGTGGGAAAATGGCATAATTAAATTTGATGAGATTGTCAAATTATCAGACGTTAATATTTTCCATTTAAGTGTGTCACCGTCTATGGGGTACGTTTACTACCGTTCACCTAAAAAAATAATTTTCTATTAAAGATTTATGCATATTTGTAACTTTTCTATAATTTTACGTGATTTTACAATTAAGATCATAAGTAAAAAAAATAATAGGTTATAATATAATTATAAGAATTTCGAATTTTCACTACAAACAAATTTCTGTTTTCTGTTAAAATAATGTTTTATAATGAAAGTAAAAATGAGAGTAAAATTATAAAATATCTTTTAGAATTTTATATTACGTATCATACAATTCGACGAATGAAGAATATAAAATAAAAAAATATCATCCCGATAAAAAAATTGAGCAAATTGTTTCGATAAATACATCCTTTTGCCTATTTCATGATGAAGATGTATATTTTCATAGAACAATATTTGAAAACATAAATAATGAGGAGTCGTTAATTTACTGGTTATATTCTAATCGCATATTTGTGACAGACACTAACGCTTCTATATGCAGTAAGATTTTACACAAGGAAAACATAAGTGATATCTCCAGTTTCGTATCTATGACGATTGACAAAAGAAACATTTTCATTTTAGCATATCATTATATAGATGAATTTTCTCCCTTTTTTTTGAAAAAGAAATATGCAAGTCTCAAGAGCATAAATGTAGACAAATATGTTGAAAAGATAATAAGCTCAAATGAAGATATAATATTTGTTGAAATTCAAACCTTTGATTCAATCTTTACAACCATATCCTCCAATGAGATGCCTGACGAGAAAGTTTACAATTTTGAAAATGTGACTGCAATGGCAAACAGCATCTTTGTAAATCTTCCGGAGCCGGTTGTAAAGAGTGGATGCAAAAAATATAATTTACCAACTACTATATATACTATCTCTGTAAGCCATTGTTTAGACAACAACCTCGACAAGTCTGAAAAATTCAATGTGCTGCGATATGTGACGTACGAGCGACATTACGAGATTCAGAACTTAACACCGTTTACAGAGTATAAGTTGAAGTTTACTTTAAACAATTTTTACTCTGATCAATTATCAATAAATCCATTCGATTCGAATGTGATATCATTAAAAACTAATTCGGGCAAGCTTAATGCACCAGAAAACATAAGTGTTTTAGCTTTGACGCCTACTATAGCAGTAGTTCATTGGATGCCACCCAAGCAATTGAACTGCGTGAGCGTGAACTACGAAGTGCATTGGAAGTTAGTGAACGACATGCAACAAAAGAGCAAACAATTTATTAATATGCCGAAACGTATGGTAGATGGCAGATTTTTCACAAAGATTAACTTGTCGCTACCAGTACAAGATTACTTGATATACGTGCGTGTGTATCCAATTAATATCAGCGATTTCTACAACGAGAGTTTAAGCAAGATCGTTCACATATACTCAGAACCAAACAATATTACTTTGAACGAGGTCGACATAAATAGCATGAACATTTCATGGATCTCCAACATTAATCTGACGATCTCTTTTACACTAGAGTACAAAGATATTGCAGCAGAAAAGTGGCAACAATGAATTATTATAAAATGAATTATAAAGATAAAGTAATATACTAAGTCAAAAATTTACAATCGAGAACTTTATACAAGTTTCGCTTGATTTTGAGATATCTCGAATATGAGGAAACTTTTATATGGCCGGCTGATGAAAGATTCATTTTTTCAACACGTGGTAGCAAACGTGATAAGCAAATGAAAATATCCATACAGCACGATAAGGTTGCGGATATATTGAAGAATAATTTCATTGAAAATTGCAATATTGCAAATCGAATGCGAAACTTTGCTGAGTTATTGTTATAAGATTGTGATAAAGTTAAAGTGTTCGCTTTTTGCAATGAAATATTGTAGCAATATTACACTGTAATATATTGGAAAGAATGCAACGTTATTGCAGCTATTTAATAACATTACGTATAAAATATTTTTGTTTTTGATGGATGAATATCTTGGAAACATTTAATTAAATTAAAAAGCTTGATATAAATACTAGTTTACGATATCTAATATATTGCAAAATTATATTTAAACATAACATCATATAAAATAAAATGTTATATTTTTATACAAAATTGCTCTAAACTATTACTTACGAATTACTTTTTTTATTTTAAATGTTCTATATACTCTTACAATGGATATTTTATACACATTTATATATTAGTTATAAAATTAATTATACATTCCTAATTACATTTTTATTTAAAAATTTAAAAAATTCGTTATAATTACATATATTTGCATGTGAAAAGTACAAAAAAATGCATAGAAAAATATAATGATAGATATAATAATATATATTCTTAATATAATAAAAAGATATATTATCTTTGAAGATTAATATCGTATTCGTACATGAAGTGAAAATATATCATAAAATATATTGTAACATTCATATAAAGTGTTATCTATATTTTAATAAAAAAATAGCAATGCTTATCTGTAGGTTAGAATTATATTTACTCGATATTATTTGTGTCAATAATTCATTTGACTTCTGCAAAAAAGTAAAATTTATCGCATATATACAGATATAAAAAAATGTATTATTACATTATTTTTATAGATAAATTAAAGAGTGTTATAGTTTTAAAGTGTTTTCAAAATATGAATATCATATTGCTAATCTCTAATTCACATTTTGTTAAATTATATTTCTACAATGTTTCCGTAATGTTGCCTTGCAATTTGTAATATTGCAACATTGTTGCAAAGTAGTTGTAATATTCTGTGCTGCATAGATACTATAATATTGATAGTATTTTTACTTATATTATAATATGTGCTGATATTTTTTGGATATGAATAGGAATCTAAAATTTAAAAAAATTAAATCTTATGATAAAGTTATAAGTAAAAATAAATTTGTAAAAATATACACACACGAAGATATTAAAATTATACTTTTGCTTAATCTAGATATTCCGAACACTCTTGGAATAATAGCGAATAAATATTACTTATTATTGATGTTGGTTGTAGTTCCTATAATCTGTATTTTCTACATTTATCGTCGTAAGTATATTTGATATAAATGTCAACTTGAATTGTAGATTATACATATATATTTGATATAATATCTAGAGATTTACTGAAAATAGTAATTTACTTATATAAAACTAAACGAATAAATTTACTAAAATACAGTAAATTTTATAATACATATTATTACATAATTAAATCGAAATTTTATAATAGTGTATCGTCAACGCAAAGGTAATAATGAACAATTTTTGTCTTCTACAATGACCGATGTAGAATTTGCGATTCTACCTGAAGTACCTTGCCGAAACACTCAATTCAATATGATTTACAGTCCTATGTTACATTATTACCCGGATGAATGTGCGATAACTAAAATCGCACGAAATCAAATTACACTTACGAAACATCTTGGTAGCGGCGCATTCGGAATGGTAAAAATTAATTTTTGCAAGCAATATTTTAAATTATTTTTTGGATTAACAAAACAGATACGTATTTTTAATAAAGATATAAATTACATGAATTTTTTAAATAGATTATAAATGATATAAAATTTACATGAGAAAACAAGCATGCACTTTATTATATACTTTTCATTGAATTATTTAATATAAAGTAAAATATAAAGTAAAATATAAAGTAAAATACTACTTGACATTAAATTATACATTTTTCAATAAAGTACGCATGTAAATTTGTGTGAAATATTTTGCAGGTGTATCATGGAAAGGTGAAGGATTTAGAAAAATCGGGCACAGAGATATCCGTTGCAATAAAAACGCTTCCAAAAGATGCTTCTTCCCACGAGAAAGAGAAATTGTTAAAGGAAGCCAAGCTTATGAGTCATTTTCAACACAAACATATATTAAGATCGTTGGCCGTTTGTTTAGATGGAAATTCTCCGTTACTAGTGTTGGAATTGATGGAAACTGGAGATCTGTTAAAATATTTGAGAGAATGTCGAAATTTGCAAGCGTCAGATTCGTCTGCTCTGCGTTTGCAGGATTTGCTCGCCATGTGCGAAGATGTTGCGTGAGGTTGTTGCTACTTGGAAGAGTTACGTTTCGTACATAGAGATCTAGCGTGTCGCAATTGTTTAGTATCTTCGAGAAATCGAGAGAATCGTGTCATAAAAATTGCAGATTTTGGACTAGCTAAAAATATCTACAAGGATGATTATTATCGCGTGGTAAGTACAATTATGAAAAAAATTAAGGATTAAAAAATGAATTCTTTTGGAAATACTTTCCATTTTTTATGGTTTTTTCATAATAGTATCGTGCATTGTTTCTTAAGTAATATATAGTAGAATATGAGTAGTTTTTATTTATATATAGCAAGAGATAAATTAAGGGGGGAACCTCATGTAAATAGCCTGTTTTTCAGGAATTTTTTTTGAAAAATGTAATGCGCAGATTAATTTGCAATTTAAGGCACAATTTATTTACGTTATAATATTTAAAAAAAATATTTTTTTAAAACTAATCGTTAACAATAAAACGGTGCAATGGCGGCTTGAAAACAGCGTCTTGAAAATGCGCCGTGCAGCATGCAGGTCACAAAAATGATCTGAAACAAAAAATACAAAATGGGTTCTTTAGTTTATGCAAAAACGCTCAGCATGACGGTCCCCTTTTATTAAAATTTGCAAATTTGCAAAAATGGCGAAGTTTTGAAAAAAAAAAAAGGATTTTCTTTTATAAACAATTGTTAATAACAATGTTTTAAATAAAAAAATTAAAAATCGGAGCTCGTCATGCTGAGGCCAAATATCTATAGAATTTCTATACCAAATTTCATAAAGATCGAATGATTAGTTTTTGAGCTACGTTGCACGGCGTGCGAAATTTTGCGTTTCGAGAAAAACGCGTTTAAAGTTTGAGTAATAGAAAAATCGTGAAAAAATTCGTAATTCGTTCTAACTTACCGCAGTTTTTTGCTAATCTGCGATTCCAGGGCCATAGAGTAGACCTTCCTCTTCTTCAAACTGCTTTACATTAGTAGAAGCTCTAACACAGCCAGGTCAAACTTTATTACAAAGGAACCGAAAGGCCGATTGTCCGACGAGCGCTCGACTATTTGAGTGCTCCGCCCAATTCGACTGTTTACTTTCTTTTGAAAATAAAGTACAAGGAGCTCTCGGATCACTTTCTAACTTTTTTTCTCGTATTTTTGAGGAAATTTCCTATCAATTTAAGCAAAAAAATAAAATGGCTAAAAAATTTCATTTTACATGAGGTTCCCCCCTTAACGTTTTTCATTTGCACGTATTCTAAAAATTAATAATCAGAACATGAAATTTTTAAAATCATGTTTTAGAAAGGAGAAGGTTTGCTTCCTATTCGCTGGTTGGCACCCGAATCTTTGATAATGGGAATATTTACTTCTCAAAGCGATGTTTGGTCATTTGGTATATTAATGTGGGAAATTACATCGTTGGGTGAGCAACCTTATAGTGCCAAGGCTAATGAAGAAGTGATAAATTATGTACGTGCTGGAGGCAGGTTGTCGATGACTCTTAACTGTCCGTCACCATTGTACCAGATGATGCTAAGTTGCTGGAGTGCAGCGGATGCTAGACCAAATTTCGAATTTTGTCTGAAAAATATTATAGCATTAAGAAAGAACATAGAAGATGCCTTACTGAGTCCGGTCGATATTATTTAGCCTATATACTTAAATTAATGTTTATCTTATTTTACAAACGACTCAATAAATCTTAATGTAGAAAAAATATTTCTAGGATATTTCTAGGATATTTCTAAATTGATTCAAATCTGATTATTTTTAGGTTTAATCTTAATGTTACATATATCAATGAAAATTAAAGAAATTTTGTAATCTTACTTTTCATACAATTTTGATTATTATTAAAAAATATCACATCCGTTTTCATGATTGTTCAAAATCAAATAATATAATGATATATCTAATTTGTGTTTTTGAGTAATCGAAGCAAAATTTAATGATTGTGATTATATGTATAAACAATATTTTTTTGAACATGGGAATATAATTAATTTTCGACATTATATATGACCGATAATTACAAACTGATTGTAAAATTATGAGTGAAAGAGGAAATGCGGATAATGTCCTCCATAACTAGTTGTGAATATATAAATATAATAATTATTTTTGAATTTATAACAGTTATCATGAATGAACTTTTTGCATCATTCGTGATAAGTATATACATATATTATATCTTTTTATTTAATTACTTACTATATATTCAAATTATATTGATGATTACAAAAGTATGCAGTCGTACAGGATGTTTTTGCAACATACACATCTTTAAGTCTGGTTGCATATCTGCCCACCGTCAAACGCATGCTTTATTGCTCGCAGAATAAGATTGGAATGCGAATTCGACGAAGAGTAAAGAAAGGGAAATCAACTTTTATCATTCTGTTATAGTGAACAGTTGTAAAATTTAATAATATAGATAAAATATATTTAATAATATAGATTATAATAATATATAAAAATTTGATAATCTAAATACAATACATTTAATAATATATAGAGAAAATAATATATAGGGAATGTGTGTTCTCCAAATAGTTTATTTGTTATTTAATATAGGTTATAACATATATTATTAATTTAAATTATCACACTTTATTTAATTATAATATTTAATAATATATATTAACATATTTTAATAATGTAAATAAAATTTAATAAATAAATTTAAACAAAAAAATTATAATAAAAAACGAAAAATAATAATGAAATTATAATGAAAAATATTTTTGGTCTTTAAATATAATATAATAAGTCTTTAAATATAAGGTTATTAAATATAAATTATAATAATTGTTCAATATAACCATCATTTTCTTCTAAACATAGAGTAATTCTGCGAATGAAATTTTCTCTCACTCGTCTTAGCATGAGAGGAGTGATCTATGCACACGCATTACGAATCCTGTTTTTAAGAATTTCTGCATTTTCCGGCAGGATATGGTAAACTTTATTTTTTAAGAAGCTGCACATAAAAAAGTTCATGGGTGTGAGATCCGGAGAGCGTGGTGACCATTCCTGAGGACCATGAAGTCCGATCCATCTCCCACGAAATTTTTGATTTAAGATGGTTCTTGCCAAAATAGAAGTGTAAGCGGGATATCCATCTTGTTGAAATATTATTTCTACCCTATTAACTAGTGGCACATCTTCAAGGTGTTCATCAAGCCGATGGAGTAAAAAATTTGCATAATAATCTGCATTGCCTTCAATAAATTCGGGACCTATAATATGATCCCCTACTATTTCTAGCCACACATTTATAGCCCATCTGAATGTTTACTTTCTTCATACAATGTGGATTATGCTGTGCATAATGATGCTCATTATGTCTGTTTATGCATCCATCACTTTTAAAAATTGCCTCGTCACTCCAGAGAATATTTTTCATAAATATATCGTTTCCGACATCATTGAAATTCACCTGCGTAAATCGATTATTAGTATAAAGTTGACGACTGATATCAATCGACAACAAAACGTCTGATACGTTGCAACAAAAACATAGAAAATAAATTTTTAAATATAACTATATTAATATAAATATACTTTTAACTATAACTATACTAATATAAATATACTTACGTGTTCAATAATCCATTCACTAAAATTTATTCGTCGTAGCATATCACGAGGTACGAGCTCGTGTGTTGTATGCCGTTTAAATGGATGCCAACCCAGGGAATATTTAATAATTTTATGAACAGTAACCTGATTCATGTTCAAATGCGGTAGCTGCTCTTGTGCTTATATGAGGATTTGTTATAACTCTTGAACAGCATCAATTATTTCTTGTGGAACATGAATGGGCCTAGTGGATCTATAAAATTGTCCATTTCTTTTTAATCTTTCACACAAGCAGTGAAAGAAACTATGGTCCACATGTCGTCTGTCCGGAAATCTTTGAGCGTAAAGTGCAGCCGTTTGCCTTTGATTATTTCGACACTCGCCATAAATAAGAATCATGTCCGTTAATTCTTCGTATGAATAATTATTTCCTTCGTAATCTCTTACGTGATTTTTTTCGCCAACAAAATTGTTTGAGTATCTAGATGCATTTCTGTTTTTATAGTTTCTTGATCATCTCTTGTTTGTTGATTTGAACATGACCCATGTTACCATTTAAAAAATTATTAAACATTCCTTGGGGGGGGGGAAGGTTGGCATCCTTTTAAATAGCATACAATAAAAGCTCATATTTGATGATATGCCACGACGTTTAAATTTTTTTGATTAATATCTTAAAGTTATTTATTGACGACAGTCACGTGTCATAAAACATTGTGTTTCGTCATCTATTGACGTAATTAAAGGTTAACTATCCATTTGATATCAATGCTGTCTAGTTGCAATGCGGGTGGAAATTAAATCAAACTTTAAATTTTATCTCGAAAATATTGTAGTTCTAAGAAGTGACGTAAAAGAGATGATATATTGAATCCAATAAATATTATTATTATATGTATTATCTAACTGATAGAAATAACTTATTGTTAATTAATGAAAAAAATTGTAAATAAATATGCATGTATTAATACTTGAATGTTTGTTTTCTTACGATACTTATTAGATATTCAACATGTGTACTTTTGTATTTTATATATTATATAAGCTCTGCACACTTTTTAATATTAACCATTTTGTAAATTCGTAAATGTTAACACACAATTGTAATTTTCTTTTCAAACTTTTTTTATATTATATTTTGGAGCTTTTTCTTATTTCAAACTGTACATATAAATCTTTGTACATACATATATCATTGCTGTGGAGGGAATAAATTTTTATAAATTTATAAAATATTTGAAAATACGTCTAATATTATGCATGAATTTAAAAAAGAGACCATTATATAAATACTTGTTTAATTATTCTTAGTTATTCTTGACATACAACATTATTCTTAATTGTTCTTAGCAGAATGTATCTTTAAAAATATAAAAATAGTTTTGAAAATAAAAATGTTGTATATCATTTAATATATGAATGAACTGAATAAATCACAAAAGGAGACCGAAGCATTAGAAAATCACTTTATTAAAAAAAGTAATTGATTTATAACGGGGAAAGAGAGAATTTGATTGGATGCACTAATGCACACTGATGCATATAAAAATTGTCATATATAAAATTACAATAATAAAATATTATATTATTAAAATAATACTATATTATTAAAATAATTAAGTAATTAATATTATTAGTTTTTTATATTATATATTATATTAAGTATATTATGTTAAGTTAATATTAAGTAAAATTATATTATATACGTTATTATAAGTTTATTCGATGCAAATAACGATAATAATAACTCGTACAATTATTTTATTTATTTTAGTTATTTATGTGCTATTGAAAATTTGTATTTATTTATACTAGAACTACATGATTTATATTAAAAACGCTATGTATTGATTCAAACTGCATTATATGAATGTCACAGAAAACGTATAAATCGCTTTTTTAAATTTATTATTACTTTTTTTATTATCAGCATATCTTTTTATAGTAAACGTACCTCTTATGCCAAAGAAAAGATACTCAGAAATAAATTAATGTAAAAAGTTTATAATATAATTCATTAAACAATTATATATACAAATAATTATTTTTATTTATACATTGAACTATTTTTCTTTTATACATATATATCTTTTTTGTCAAATAATTTTTAAAGATTTTAATTCTCTTTGAAATAACGCGAGTATCTCCGTGGAAAAAAATAAATTACAAACGGAATGCTGTTAATAAGACGTCATGACAACACATGATCAGATTGATCATTCGAAGTCAGTTAATATTGTGTTGGCTAGCCGAACACACTACCGCGTTACTTATCGTTTGATTCAAACTGCATCATATGAATATCACAAAAAATTGGGTACGAATAGTGGATTTTAAAAGCATACGTAGTAAACGAATTGTCTTAATTACATATTTAATAAAATCAAAGATATAATAAATATTCAAGTGAATTCGATTACACGCTGCATGTGCTTGAATATGGCTGAAAATGTTACAAGATCTATAATTCTATAACTTCTCTGATCGTGTGTAATTTGATTGTGGTTATTTTTTTATCGATGTTTTTCTGCTATAATATTAATAAAAAAAAAGCTGATAATAATTATATTCCTTTGTTTGCTATACAATCAAATCATTTTGTATCATTTTGCATTGCCATTTGTTCTCTTAAAAAATTATTTATTTACTAAAAATTCCCTAATTTAATGTTAAGATATATATTGTGATCGCGACCATAAAGAGAAATCTAAAAACATAATATTAGAAGATAATAACTTACGATTCGTTAAAACTGAATTTTAAGGAATTTATCGAAAATTAATTTATATATATGAATTAATGTCAATTCGATTAACACATCAGAATTAGTAGAGAGAGAAAAACAATTAACTGGGAATTCAACGGAAACTGATTGAGTGCAAACGTTTTTGAAAAATGCAAATCATGTTTGGAACAATTTTATGTATTTTATTGAAAAGTTTAATCCTGACAAAGGCAACTATCACGCCGAAGGATTATACCACTTTAAACATCCTCCAGGAAGAAAATGTTTCCATGCGTCCGGAATTAAATTTCACGCAGGTAAGAGATATTTTCGTTTGATTAAGAAACAATTGAATGTTATTGCAGTTAATAGTGTAACTAAACATGAATGAAAATAAATTATATATTCTACCTATAATAAGAAAAGATAAAATAAATAATTTCAATATGGAAGAAAAAAGTATGTACGATGTTGTAAAAAAAGAAGAATAAATTTTCGAAATTTTGTTTACAAATAAATGTTATACAGTATATTAAATTTAATTGAAACGATATTTTAAAATTTGACGGTATTATTTTATCCCTCTTTCTCTCTCCTTTTCTTTATATATATATATATATATATATATATAATATATATATAATTATTTTTAAAAATACAATTATTAAAATTAATGAAGTTTTGTGTCTACTAATCTATCTGCTACATTAATATATACATACGATGGCACTTCAACAGATTTTTATGTTGTTTTTCTTCAATTTTTAAAATTTCTTTATTTTCCTAGATATATATATATATATATATATATATATATATATATAATATTTATAGATATTAAGTAAGCTTTATATTAATGTAAATTTTATTGTATAAAATTAATTTAAAAAGTTAGCATCATTTCTTTGTATTTAGGATAATTATACATATAATGGGACAGAGCTACTAAATATCGAGATAAAAATTCTGTCTGATAACAAAATCATTTATCAAACATTCTTCAAGTTGTATCTATTAACGCTAATATTTCGATTGACAACATATTCAACAACTATCGCTAGAATTTATATTAATTTTCATTGTACAAATATCCATTTATATACAATTACATACATATATTCTTATCGAGTCATTATCGGTTCATAATATTGGTTTATATTTATTATTTGCTGAATTTGTTTGTGTTAAAAATATAACGAACGTTCGAAATAATTCGCGAAAAAACTTAACAAGGTAATAAATAAAAGAATTTATATAATTCTATGACTAATATTTAATAACTATAAAGAAACAATATTTTTAATCTTTTTATTCTTGAAGTACAAACATTAATAAAACTTTAGTAATATTCGCAAATTTTTAAAAAGAAATATGCATTATGGTATAATTGAATAGAGTTAACTAACCTATCGTGAGAAAGAATCAAATCGTTAGACAAAATTGTTTTAATAATTGCAAAGAGCTACACTTTCGCTTGTATTTGACAAAAGCTCTTATGAATCCTCATTGACTCTCGTAAACCTATTGATTTTCGTTTTGACATGAGTTATGTTTGATATACCGTATATGTATATAGTATATGTTTGACATGTTTGAAGATGCCTTCAGAAAAATAAATATAAAATAGATATGATATGAATACATCACATTCAATTTATATCATTTAGGAATGGTATATATCAAACCGGTATTATTAAGCAAACCAAAAACGAATGGCAATTTTTTGTTTAATTTTATATATTATGTAATTTATCATTAAAAGCCAGAAACAATCGCCTCAATGATATTCACTTAATTCTTTTCGTATGTTATCACATATGTCAAGGTCACTGCCCTAGTAACATCCAAAAGATTTTAGCCGTCGCTCATTGTTTAAAGTTAAAAGTTATTAACAAAAGAATTTTACAGTTTTAATGCTTTTTATCTCCGAAAATATTGAATTGAGAAAAAAAATTTATCAGAAAATAAAGCCGCTGAAAAACTCTACAAAAAAAGTTATATGCAAGTTATATATCAAGATCAAAATAATAGAGACGGGTTCCCTTCATCGACATATTTATCATAACTTTTTGGTCAAACAATTTTTAAAGATTTTAAGATTCTTTTTGGAATAATGCCAAGTATATCCATAGAGAAAAATTAATTACAATGGAATTCAGCTAATAAGACGTCATAGTCATTGCCCACTCCAAGTGCATGCTAGTGGCCGAGAGTCGCGAAAAGCAGTACCGTCTATGCCGGTCTAGTGATGGTAGCAAAGAGGACATCGCTGCGTAAAAAAGATATATATATATATATATATATATATATATAAATATAAAATATAAGTTTATTTAATATTATACATAATATATAAAATAATATAATAAAATGATATATACATATATGTATATATATATATATATATATATATATATACACATATATGTATATGTATATATATATATATATATATATTATATAAAATATAAAATATTATAATAAATTATTATATTTTCTTTTTCAACGCGAGGGCATAGACCGTACTGCTTATCGCGATGCTCGACCGCTAGCAAGTATTTGAAGAGAGGAAAATGGCAACAAGATCCAGTTTCTGAGTCAAGGCAACACATGATCAGATTGATTATTTGGAGTCAGTTACTATTGTGATTGTTAGCCAAAACACGCTACCGCGTTACTTATCATTTGATTCAAACTACATTATATGAATATCGCAAAAAATTATGTACTAAGAGTGGATTTATATACCGATTTTTACTCATCAATAATGAATTTTGAAAAGCATACGTAGTAACACAATTGTATGTAATAACACAATTGTACGAATTGTCATAATAACATATTTAATAAAAGATATAGCAAATATTGAAGTGAATTCGATTACAAGCTGCGTGTGCTTGAATATGGCTGAAAATGTTACAAGATCTAATTCTATAACTTCTATGATCGTTTGTAATTTGATTGTGGTTAAGGATTCTCTAATTTAATCTTAAGATATACAGTCCCGAATTTAAATGTCATAACTTCGGGAGCGTGTAGGGAATCGATAAATTAAAAGAAAAAGTGATATAGAGATATGCTTGTTTTTGCTTCGTTTTGGAGAAAATCGCAAAAAACATAAAACGTAGTTTTTATTTCTGTACTTATTTATTACTTTTTAATTCATATTTATTTGTTCGCGTTGTCACTTGCCTAATGTAAATATTGTTCAAAATGTTGCCCTCCTGCAGCAATGCAAGCATTGCATCAGGACTAGATCGCATCTAGTACGGACAGCTCGTGTTGCAGATAACACTGATCTGGTAATATATGGTGTACTGCAGCCACGATTCGGTCTTGTAATTGCTCTCTTGAGTTGATTGGCAACGAATAAACTTCCTGCTTCAGGAGACCCCATGCAAAAAAGTCCAGTGGTATCAGATCAGGCGATCGGGGTGGCCAAGATACTACTCCTCTACATCCAATCCATCCTTCGTGGATAATGATTGTCTAGCCAAGCTCGAGTAGCTCTGTCATAATGAGCTGGACACCCATCGAGCTGGAACCACATTTCGATCCGTTGCTGCAGGTTGATATCTTCTAAATAATTAAGCAACTCGTTCTCCAAAAAGTCTGTATATCTGGCTGCATTTAATCTGTCGGGTAAAAAAAATGGTCCCACTACAGACTCGTTCAAAATTCCGAGCCAAACGTTAACAGCAAATTCATGCTGGAACCTGTATTCCCTAACAGCCCGTGGATTTTCATCAGCCCATATATGACAATTTCTTTGATTCATAATTCTTTTTAAAAAAAAAAGCTTTTACCAAAAAACGGAATATTATTGTTTCCGTGTACGATTTCAATGAATGCCAGAACGATGAGTCATTGCTGCAAGAGGGCAACATTTTGAACATATTTACATTAGGCAAGTGACAACGCGAAAATAAATATGAATTAAAAAGTAATAAATAAGTACAGAAATAAAAACTACGTTTTATGTTTTTTACGATTTTCTTCAAAACGAAACAAAAACGAGCATATCTCTATACCACTTTTTCTTTTAGTTTATCGATCCCCTACACGCTCCCGAAGTTATGACATTTTTATTCGGGACACCCTGTATACTGTGAGCGTGACGATAAAGGGAAATCTAAAAACATAACTTTAGAAGATAATAACTTGCAATTCGTTAAAACTGAGTTTTAAGGAATTTATCGAAAATATATGTATAAATGTGAATTATTATCAATTCGTTTCACACATCGAAATTAGTAGAGTGAGAAAAACAATTAATTGTAATACAATTATTTGAGTATTTAATGGAAACCGATTGAGTGCAAACGTTTACGAACGATGCAAATTATGTTTGGAACAATTTTATGTGTATTATTGAAAGCTTTAGTTCTGACAAAGGCTATCACGTTTAGCTGACAGATTATACTACTTCAAACAGTCTCCAGAAAGAAAGTGTTTTTATGTATTCCAATTTAAATTTCACGCAACTATGAAATATTTTTCGCTTGATTAAGAAACCATTAAATGTTATTACAGTGTTTTAGTAATGTAACTAAAAATGAATGATAGTAAATTATATATTCTATCAATGTAATAAAATAAGATAAAGTAAAACAATTCAATATAAAAAAGTATGTACGATGTTATAAAAAAAAGATGGATAAAGTTTCGAAATTTTGTTTACAAATGAATGTTATATAATATATTAAATTTAATTTAAACGGTATTTTAAAATGTGACTGTATTATTTTCTCTTTCTATATATATAATTATTATTTCTAAAAATAATATGTATTTTCTACTTGATTCTTTTAGCATTTTCATTTTATGTTTTGACTTTTATATGATGATTATTTCTTTATATATCCCATTAATATAATTTCCAGTTAAAGAAAAACGAACGGCATTTCTTTATTTAATTTTATAATTTATATAATTTATCATTAAAAGCACCAGAAACCAGAAATAATTTATATAATTTAATATTAAAAGTACCAGAAACAACCGCTTCAGCGATATTCACTTAATTCTGTTCGTATGTTATATTTTATGAAGGATATTTCAATGTCCGAGAAAAGTGATCATCATCATATACTAAATTTCAAATCTGACCAGAGTCATTCTGATAGTACTGTGAGAAATGAGCGAGAAGTCGATGAAGTTATACTTGCAAATATTTCTATCATTCCAGAATCTATCGGTAAGTTGCAAAAAAATAAAACATTAATAACAAAATCTATGATAAAAAAGTGTAAATATAATTTAAATTCAAGAGAGAGTAGCAATCAAATCTAAAAATATCTTCCAGTATTGAAAAGAATATAAATTCTAATTCTAAAAAGAAACAGAAAAGCATAATATAAATATAACATTGTACATAAAAATTGTTATAATTTAAGGTAAAATCAATTTTATTAATATATTACTCTGTTATTTATTTTTGCCATGAATTAACGATTATTTTTCTAAATCTTAAATGACGCAAAAATTATTATATTATCTTTTTAAGGATCAATACTGTGTTAATTTCCATATTTTGTAGTTTACATTTATTTTTTCTCTTTCCTTTATTTTCACATTAAATTGTTCTTTCTGATTTACTGAGATAATCCACTTAATCTTATATATAACTGTGTTAATGTGTACGATCTTAAAATCTTTAGAAAGCAGTTTGAGCAAGCCAACATCTCTCAGATCATTTGTACAATTCGACAGTCAATTTACAGAAAAAGTAAACGACATTTTTGTGACATTGAGGTAAGAAATCTAAATTCCTAGTTTGTATTCTTTCATTTTTCTTTCTTTTTTTTAAATTCAACAACATAAATATATCAAAATGATAATTCTCTTATAATTTTAAAATATAAAATGGCTCAAATTTTATTTTAATTTATTATTTTAATTTATTTTCTAACGACATTTCGAACATTGAAAAGGATCTTGAAAAGTTCGAAACGTACGTATGTATAATTTTCTGTTCACTCGAATCAATTTTTTCAGATATATTTTTCATATTTTTATATCTGACTGATTATTAATATATTATGTCTCTTACTTAGAGTCTTTATTATTATTTCGACTTTTTTACGCTCTTGCGCCACGTTCTTTTAGCCTTCCTTTTTATTTCGTTCTGCTAAAATTTTATGTTTTTACAGATGGAACCGACCAGAATTTGTCGATGCAATAATACAAGTGTATCAAGTGCAGTGTTCTTTATTCGAGGACTTTAAAGAAATCTGGGAAGATAAAAATATCACAGCTACAAAATTGGAGCACACAGTGCACAATCTAACATCTAACACGACATATTATTTTCGAGTACGTGCGCATACTAAAATTGTTGCTGGTCCTTACACGGATTTAATCAATGTGTCGACTACACATGAAAATCCAATATCTAAATTATTAATCACAATGTTTCAAGGAATTGCAATATTGGACGCGGATTTAATCGTTAATTATTTTGAAATGTCAAAGTACGTATACTCATAAAAAATAGTTATAATTATCATAAATTATTTTTAACACTAACTATAAAGTTAAAGTTATTATTATTATGCACAAGTTTATTATTATCAACATTATAGTAGTCATAACTATAAAATTAGAAATCTCAACTATAATTTTTTTACTATACAATTATAGTTCCTTTTTTTCAGATCAGTAGAATTTCGATCCTTTCTTTCAGCAATTAATGCCGCTTATTTGATACAAGAACATAGAATTTATTGGTATAACCAAAAAGATCTAATGACATTGAAGATGAATGAAAATAATATCACAAAAATAGCCAGCTTTGAACAATATCTACAAAATATTTGCATTGATTGGGTAGCAAGAAATTTATATTTCACCTATCGACGGTCAGACTACTCTTACATTATAAAGTTCGACTTAACAATGTGGGAAAATGGCATAATTAAATTTGATGAAATTATCAATTCGCAAAATGATATTCTTTATTTAAGTGTATCACCGTCTATGGGGTACGTTTACTACCGTTCACCTGAGAAAATAATTTTTCATTAAAGATTTATGCAAATTTGTAATTTTTCTATAATTTTACGTGGTTTTATAATTAAAATCATAAGTAAAAAATATAATAAGTTGTTCTATAATTATAAGAATTTCGAATTTTTACTACACATAAATTTCTGTTTTAAAATAATGTTAAGTAATTCTGTGTTAAAATAATGTTTCATAATGAGTAAAATAATTACATATTTTTTAGAATGTTATACGGAACATACATAGTATACAATAATAGGACAATGACAGAATATAGTATGGTGAAATATCATCTCGATGGAGAAATCGAGCAACCTGTTAAGATAAATACATTCTTTTTCCAATTTCATTTTAAAAATATTTTTCGTGATATAATAATTGATGACATGAATAATGAGGAGCCGTTAATTTACTGGTTAAGTAAGGATTACTTAATTGTAACAGACATTAACATTTCGATGTACAATACGATTTTACACAAGGAAAACATAAGACCTAACATCGACTTCCAATCTATGACGATTGACAAAACAAATATCTACATTTTCACATTTAAAAGATATTTTCCCGACGCGCGTTCATATACACGTATGTACGTTTTGAAAAAGAAATATGCAAGTCTCAAGAGCCGAAATGCAGCCAAATATGTTGAAAAGACAATAATACGCTTAAAGCAATTTTTGAGTAAAATTTACGTTTTTGATAAATCTGTACAACCATATCCTCCAATGAGATGTCTGACACCTTACGAAAAAGTTTACAATTTTGGGAATGTGACTGCAACGGCAAACAGCATCATTGTAAATCTTTCGGAGCCGGTTATAAAGAGTGGATGCAAAAAATATAATTTACCGACTACTATATATACTATCTCTGTAAGCTGTTTAGACAACAATCTCAACAAGACTGAAAAATTCAATGTGCTGACGAGCGAGCGATATTACGAGATTCAGAACTTAACACCATTTACAGAGTACAAGTTGAAGTTTACTTTAAGCAATTTTTACTTTGATCAATTATCAATAAATCCATTCGATTCGAATGTGATACCAATAAAAACTAATTTGAGCAGGCCTAATGCACCAGAAAACATAAGTGTTTTAGCTTTGACGCTTACTATAGCAGTAGTTCATTGGATGCCACTCAAGAAATTAAACTGCGCGGGCCTGACCTACGAAGTGCATTGGAAGTCAGTTACATTAGTGAACGGCACGCAACAAAAGGGCAAACAATTTATCAATGTGCCGAAACGTATGGCAGACGGCAGATTTTTCACAAAGATTAACTTACCGCCAGTACAAGATTACTTGATATACGTGCGTGTATATCCAAATAATTTCAGCGATTTGTACAACAATAGTTTAAGCTTCGTTCACATATATTCAGAACCAAACAATATTACTTTGAGCGAGGTCAACATAAATAGCATGAACATTTCATGGATCTCCAACATTAATCTGTCGATGTTTTGTACACTGGAGTACAAAGAGGTTGGAACAAAAAAGTGGCAACCAATGCATTATATTGAAATGAATTATAACAAAGAAGCAACTTATCATATCGGAAATTTACAATCGGGAACTTCATACATGTTTCGTTTGATATTGAGGTATTTCGAGTATGAAGAAAATTTTATATGGCCGGCTGATGAAAGATTTGTTTTTCCAACACTTAGCAGTAAGCAACTGAAAATACTCATACAGCACAATAAGATTGCATAGATATATTGAAGAATAATTTTATTGAAGTATTGCAATATTGCAATAAAGTATATATTATAGCAACATTGCAGTGGATTATATTTGAAAGAATGCAATGTTATTGCAACCATTTAATAATATTACATATAGAATATTCTTGTTTCTGACAGATAATTATCTCGGATGCATATATGTATAATTAAATTAAAAAGCTTGATGTAAATAGAAGTTTTCAATTATTTCATATCTAATATATATATATATATATATATATATATATATATATATATATAGTAATATTATATTTAAACATAATCGTATAACTAAAATATAAAATAAAGGATTAATTGAAAAATTGTAGTCGAGCAAAACTAGCCAAAAAATTAAGTTTATTAATACGACGTTTCGACCATATGGTTGTGGTCCTTATCAAGTATACACGATGTAATAAAAATCAGAAGGTAAGCATTAATGGTAAGCATGTAAAACAACGCAATCACGTAATACAAAAAACGTTATTTAACTAGATTCAAATTTGAGAGAAGCTGATGCGTCCCTGTGAGACTTCGTCAAGAAACTGAATAACGTTTTTTGTATTACGTGATTGCGTTGTTTTACATGTTTACCATTAATGCTTGCCTTCTGATTTTTATTACATCGTGTATACTTGATAAGGACCACAACCATATGGTCGAAACGTCGTATTAATAAACTTAATTTTTTGGCTAGTTTTGGTCGACTACAATTTTTCAATTGATCCTTTGATTTTTTGACTAGCGATATTAAATTATTTACAATTAAAATATAAAATATTATATTTTGGATATAAAATTACTTTAAACTTTTACTTATTCGAATCACTTTTTTTATGTTAAATGTTCCGTATACTGTTATAATGGAGTACAAATATATAAACATTAATTGGAATTCATTATACATTTATAACTAATTATAATTTTATTTAAAAAATTTCAAAAATACAATTACATGTACTTGCATATGAAATATACATAAAAATGCATCGAAAAGTAAAAATAAAAAATTATAATGTTAGATAAAATATTATTTGTTCTCTTAATATAATTAAAAAAATATATTAAAAATATATCTTTGAAAATCTATTAAAACTATATTTGTATGAGTGTATTGAAAATATATCATAAAATATATATAACGATGATATAAAATGTTATTTATATTCTTTAATAGAAAAAAATAGCAATTTTTATCTTTAGAATTTTTATCTTAGAATTATATTTTTTTAACTCGACTGATTATTTCTGTGCCTTTAATTCATTTAACTTTATGTGCAAAAAATTCATCGCATATATACAATAAAAAAAATAAATAAATATAAGAAAATATATTATTACATATATGTGTATATATATATATATATATATATATATATATATATATATACATATTATTAATTTGCTACTTTGTTTTAAAGCAATCGCAAGTATTATACTTTTGATTTCCTAAGCTATAGGAATTTTTCGAATAGTACTTGTCATTTTATTAAAAGTATTATTTATTTGTTTTTACCATGAATCAACGATTACATTTCTAAATCTTAAATGACGCAAAAAATTTTTATATTACTTTTTAAAGGTCAATACTGTCCTAATTTCCATATTTTGTACTTTACATGTATTTTTTCTCTTTCCTTTATTTTTAAATTGATCTTTCTGATGTACTAAGATAATCCACTTAATCTTATATATAATTATGTTAATATGTACGGTCTTAAAATTTCTAGAAAACAGTTTGAACAAGCCAACATCTCTCAGAGCATTTGTACAATTCGACAGTCAATTCACAGAAAAAGTAAACGACATTTTTGTGACATTGAGGTAAGGAATCTAAATTCTCAGTTTGTATTTTTTTTATTTTTCTCTCTTTTTCTTAAATTCAGCGACATATCAAAATATCAATTCTGTTATAATTTTGTTAAATATAAAATGACTAAAATTTTATTTATTTTACAGATGGAATCAATCTGAATTTAATGAAGTAATACAAGGATACACAGTGCAATGTTTTTTTATCGAGGACTTAAAAAAGATTCAAATCTGCGACGATAAAAATATTACAACTACAGAATTGGAGCACACGGTTCACAATCTAACATTTAACACGACATATTATTTTCGAGTACGTGCGCGTACTAAAATTGTTGCTGGACCTTACACGGATTTAATCAATGTGTCGACTACACATGAAAATCCAATACCTAAATTATTACTTACAACGAATCAAAATATCCAAATATGGGACGTGGATTTAAACACCATTACTAATTTTGAAATGTCGCCACAGTACGTATAACTGATAAAAAAAAATAGTTAGAATTATGAAATTATTTTTGACACTATAAAGTTAAAGTTATTATTACTACGCACAAGAGTTTATTATTAACATTATAGCACAAGTTTATTATCAACATTATAGTAGTAATAATTATAAAATTAGAAATCTCAACTATAATTTTTTTAATATACTATTATAGTTGGCTCCGTTTTTTAGATCAGAATTAATAGATGTCGCTTATTCGATACAAGAATATAGAATTTATTGGATAACCCAAAGAGACCTAATGACATTGAAGATTAATGAAAATAATATCACAAAAATAGATAGCTTTGATCATGATCTACATGATCTCTGCATTGACTGGGTAGCAAGAAATCTATATTTGACCTATCAAAAGTCAGACTACTCTTACATTATAAAGTTCGACTTAACAATGTGGGAAAATGGCATAATTAAATTTGATAAAATTGTGAAAAAAAAATTTGCTAATGACTATTTAAATGTATTACCGTCTATGGGGTATGTCTACTATCGTTCACCTGAAAAAACAATTTTCCATTAAAGATTTATGCAAATTTGTAATTTTTTTATAATACATAATTTATGTAATTTTATAATTAAGATCATAAGTAAAAAGACATCATAAGTTATTATATAATTATAAGAATTTTAAATTTTTACCACATATAAAGTTCTGTCTTTTTTAAATAATGTTTTATAATGAGTAAAATAATTATATATTTTTTAGAATTTTATATCGCATGTCATACAATTGGATGAATGGAGAATATGATATGATGAAATATCATCTCGATGGAAAAAACGACCAAATTGTTGCGATAAATGCTTCCTTTTTCCTATTTCATTATATACATCCTTTTAGTAATATGATAATTGATAACATGAATAATGAAGAGTCGTTAATTTATTGGTTAAATGATTGGAGTACAATTGTAACAGACATTAATATTTCTAAGTTCAATAAGATTTTATGCAAGGAAGACATAAGTGATGACATCAAATTCAAATCTATGACGATTGACAAAACAAACATTTACATTTTAACATATAATTTTCAATATAAGTCTGTATATATTCTCTACGTTTTGAAAAAGAAATATGCAAGTCTCAAGATCCAAAATGCATACAGATATGTAAAAAAAATACCAATAAGCTCAGATAAAAATGTGTTTTATAAAATTTACGCTTTTGATAAATCTTCACAATCATATCCTCCAATGAGTTGTCTGACACCGTACGAAAAAGTTTACAATTTTGAGAATGTGAATGCAACGGCAAACAGCATTATTATAAATTTTCCAGAGCCGGTTGTAAAGAATGGATGTAAAAAATATAATTTACCAACTACTATATATACTATCTCTGTAAGCCATTGTTTAGATAGCAATCTCAACAAGACTGAGAAATTCAATGTGATGACGAGCGAGCGATATTACGAGATTCAGAACTTAACACCATTTACAGAGTACAAGTTGAAGTTTACTTTAAGCAATTTTTACTTTGATCAATTATCAATAAATCCATTCGATTCGAATGTGATATCAATAAAAACTAATTTGAACAAGCTTAATGCACCAGAAAACATAAGTGTTCTTGCTTTGACGCCTACTGTAGCAGCAGTTCATTGGATGCCACCTAAGAAGGTGAACTGCGTGCCCGTGACCTACGAAGTGCATTGGAAGTCAGTTACATTAATGAACGGAACGCAACAAAAGAGCAAACAATTTATCAATATGCAGGAACGTACAACAGACGGCAGATTTTTCACAAAGATTAATTTGTCGCTACCAGTACAACATTACTTGATATACGTGCGTGTGTATCCAATTAATTTCAGCAATTTCTACAACGAGAGTTTAAGCAAGATCGTTCACATATATTCAGAACCAAACAATATTACTTCGAGCGAGGTCAACATAAATAGCATGAACATTTCATGGATCTCCAACATTAATCTGACGATGTTTTGTACACTAGAGTACAAAGATATTGTAGCAGAAAAGTGGCAAACAATGAATTATATTAAAATGAATTATAACAAAGAAGTAACATACCATGTCGAAAATTTACAATCAGGAACCTTATACATGTTTCGCTTGATATTGAGATATCCCGAATATGAGGAAAATTTTACATGGCCGACTGATGAAAGATTTATTTTTTCAACACTTGGTAAGCAAACGAAGATACCCATACAGTACAATAAGATTGCATGGATATATTGAAGAATAATTTTATTGAAATATTGCAATATTGCAAATCGATTGTGATATTCTGCTGAATTATTGTAATAAGATTGTGATGAAGTTAAGATGCCCGCTTTTTGCAATGAAATATTGTAACAATATTACAGTGTAATATATTGGACAGAATGCAATATTATTGCAATCATATTTTCGTTTTTGATATTTTGAAAACATTAAATTAAATTAAAAAGCTTTATATAAATAGAGATTTGCAATATCTAAGATAATATATCTAAGTATATACCGTATCTAAGATAATATATTGCAAAATTATATTTCAACATAATCATTTAACATAAAATGTTATATTTTTATACAAAATTACTTTAAGCTCTTACTTACGAATCACTTTTTTTATTTTAAATGTTCTATATACTCCTATATGTAATATTGCAATATTGTTACAAAGAAATTGTAATATTCTGTGCTGTGCATAGATATTATGTTCTAATTATTTTAGATATGTATATGCCTAAAATTTTAAAAATTATATTTTGTATTAAAGTTATAAGTAAAAATAAATTTGTAAAAATATACATAGACGAAGATATTAAAATTATATTTTTGCTTAATATAGATATTCCGATTACGCCTGGAATAATAGCGAAAGAATATTACTTATTATTGATGTTAAGTTTTATTGTTATAATTATTATAATCTGCGTCTATTACTTTTATTATTGTAAGTATATTTGATTTAGATATCGACTTGAATTGTAGATTATACATATATAACTGATATAATATCTAGAGATTTACTGAAAATAGTAATTTACTTATATAATACTAAACGAATAAATTTATTAAAAACAATAGATTTTATAATACATATTATTACATAATTAACTCGAAATTTCATAACAGTGCATCGCAGAGGTAATAATGAACAATTTTTGTCTTCAACAATGGTCGATATGGAATTGACGATTCTACATGTACCTTGGCGAAACACTCAATTCATGATTGACAATTCTACGTTACATTATAATCCAGATGAATGTGCGGTAACCATAGTCGCACGTAAACAGATTACATTTACAAAACGGCTTGGTAGTGGCGCATTCGGAAAGGTAAAAATTAATTTTTTCAAGCAATGATTCAAATTAATTTTTGGATTAACAAAACATATATGTATTTTCTAATAAAGATATAAATTACATAAATTTTTATAATAGATTATAAGTAATATAAAATTTAAATGAGACAACAAACATCCACTTTATTATACATTTTTGTTGAATTATTTAATATAAAGTAAAATATAATATTACTTGACATTAAACTATATACATTTTCTAATGAAGTATGCATGTAAATTTGTGTGAAATATTTTGCAGGTGTTTCAAGGAAATGTGAAGAACTTAGAAAGATCGGGCACAGAGATATCCGTTGCAATAAAAACGCTTCGGAAAGATGCTTCTTCCCATGAGAAAAAGAATTTGTTGGAGGAAGCCAAGCTTATGAATCGTTTTCGACACAAACATATATTAAGATTGTTGGCCGTTTGTTTAGATGGAGGTCCAGATGGGGATTCTCCTTTACTAGTGTTGGAATTGATGGAAACAAATCTGTTACAATATTTGAGAGATTGTCGAAATTTGGAAGCGTCAGATTCGCCTGCTTTGCGTTTGCAGGATTTGCTCGCCATGTGCGAAGATGTTGCGCGAGGTTGTTGCTACTTGGAAGAGTTGCGTTTCGTACATAGAGATCTAGCGTGTCGCAATTGTTTAATATCTTCGAAGAATCGAGAGAATCATGTCATCAAAATTGGAGACTTTGGACTAGCTAGAGATATCTACAAGGATGATTATTATCGCATGGTATACAGTTATGAAAAAAAATTAATGATTAAAAAATTAATTCTTTTGAAAATACATTCCATTTTTTTATCATAATAGGATTGTGCATTGTTTCTTTAAGTAATATAGAATATAAATAATTTTTATTTATGTAAAGCAAGACATAAATGAACGTTTTTTTCATTTTGCACATATTCTAAAAATGAACAACTTGAATCAAAACATTAAATTTTTGTTTAAATCATGTTTTAGAAAAAGGAACGTTGGTTTCCTATTCGCTGGATGGCACCCGAATCTTTGATGATTGAAATATTTACTTCTCAAAGCGATGTTTGGTCATTTGGGGTTGTAATGTGGGAAATTACATCGTTGGGTGAGAAACCTTATAGTGCCAAGACTAATGAAGAAGTGGTAAATTATGTACGTGCTGGAGGCAGGTTGCCGATGACTCTTAACTGTCCGTCACCATTGTACCAGTTGATGCTAAGTTGCTGGAGTGCAGCGGATGCTAGACCAAATTTCAAATTTTGTCTGAAAAATATTATAGCATTAAGAAAAAACATAGGAGATGCCTTACTAAGTCCAGTCGATACTATTTAGCCGATATACTTAAATTATTGCTTATCTTATTTTTCAAACGACTCAATAAACCTTGTATGTAATGTAGATAAAATATTTCTAGGATATTTCTAAATTGATTCTGATCTGATTATTTTTAGGTTTAATCTTAATGTTACATGTATCAATGAAAATTAAATTTTGTAATCTTACTTTCCTTACAATTTTGATTATTATTAAAAAATATCACATCCGTTTTCATGATTGTACAAAATCAAATAATATGATGATATATCTAATTTGTGTAATTGAAGCGAAACCTAATAATTGCGATTATATATATATATATATATATATATATATATATGTATAAACAATATTTTTTTCAACATGGAAATATAATTAATTTTCGACATTATATATAACCAATAATTACAAACTGATTGTAAAATTTATGAGTGAAAGAGGATACGCGAGTAATATCCTCTATAATTAGTTGTGAATATATAAATATAATAATATAATTATTTTGAATTTATAACAGTTATTATGCAAGATTTTTTACATCATTCGGAATAAGTATATATTTATATTTTATATTTATATTTTATGATTTACTATATATTTAAATTATATTATTAATGATTAGAAAAGTATGCAATTGTATAAATGAACTACTTATTGCTCTATCTCCACTTATTATAAAGCTGATAATGTATAATATTTGCACACAATTACTATCTATGGTCTATCATTTCGGAAGATCACCAAATACTGACAACGTTTTATAGATATGTATGATATTATGCGTTATAAATAATATTAAATAACATATGAGGTTATATAAACCATTTCATAATCGATGCACAGATACAACGATGCAGTAATCTGGCGAGCACATTTTCTCGAATAATTCTAATCTTTATACTACAGTATACTAATAATCATAAATCCACAAGTTATAAATCTTAAGTTAAAATAAAAATGGATAGAATTATTGCGCGAAAATCACAAATATTTTAATATTTTAAATAATACTACATATTAAATGAAATAGGAGTATCGCTCATCAGAGCGCTTTATTGGCTGTTATTTGTCAATTTTTAATTATCTTTAATTATAAAATTATGTAACACATTGCACATGACCGAGCGCTAAATCATCGAGTCGAAATTGGAAATCGATGTTGTGAGTACTATTTTGGAAATCGAGGTTAGTTTATCAATGAAAAAGTTTGACTAGATTAAGCTTAAGATTAAGATTAAGTTGCATTCACAAAAAATATTGGCACATATATAGAAAATGAATTTTACATATATTCTTCTATATTCTAATATATTTCATTTTTTCACAATACAATATTAACATTGCACTTTTAATCTTATAATATCTACAATAACTACAATGTGTACAATATCACAATATCCTCATAGAAAAAAAGTTAAAAAATTATTTATGTATGATTTTAAAATATGTATATTATATATCCTAAATTTTCTTTGTACGAACGCAGTTTTACTTTTGTAATTCTACTCAATTGTCATACCAATATGAGGATTACATTTCTCAGTCGAAGGCAAATATATATATATATATATGGTTACGGTGATTGCGTTGCAATCATACCAATAGTATGTTTAATTTTTTTCTTTATTTCCAGTTTAACGTCCTCACGATGTTAAGTCTATCCTGTATATAACAAATAGCGTCAGAGAAAAGACTGAGAGATGTCATGGCCTGCTTTTAGGTGATCCCTGAAAGCGATATTCCTTCTATGGACATTGAAAACGTGGACATGAATTACAAAGCCAATGTCCATGAATTTTCTTAGAGAGTAATATATAATGTGCACAATTTCTGGTTTTGTTCATTGCTATGTGCACGAAATGTCGGTAGCACCAGTGCATAACAAGATAGTTATGTATGTAAATTGATAGTGAACAAATTATTTAATCGCGAAAGATACTATAATATTTAAAGATGAAATAAATATTTTTCTATATTTATTGTCATATTTATATTTTTTTATTAATAAAACACAAAATGCCTGCTGTGGGATAAAAATATTTTTAACCGTCTATCAGTCTTCTTAATTAGCAATAAACTGATCTTTGATATTTATCAATTATTTTTTTAATTATTTAAAAATTTAATTATTAATATATGTATAGAACTTGTCAAATTAATATCACTGATTCTTCTGAAGTTTTTATAATCAAGACTCGAAAAATATAGATGTTGCAAAATATTTTAAGTCTCTTCTTCTATATAAAATACAGTTAAACCTGGTTAAGTAGGACCTAGATAAGGGGAAAATCTCTATTACTGAGACTATTTCTGAGGTCCCAACAGTTTTGCATTAAAAAATCTCTGTAAATAGAAATTCCCGACCTCTTTAACTGAGACTGATATTTAGCAACTCATAACAATAATTACTTATAACTGAGACTATTATCTATAACTGAGTCGACCTCATAGAAACCCTCTGTAAATAAAATTATTATCGTTTTTACATTGCAACGTTGTGTATGGCGTTATTGAAAACAGATATTTTTTAAATAAAATTTTTTTACAATGTATTACGTTGTACATTTTTTCACATGTGTAATGACATAGTGCTTATTTTATTATAATAAAGTTTATTTGAACACTTAATTTATGTACGTATTTTTATTTGATAATTATCTCTATAAGTGAGACATGCGCGTTTTAAACCTGGATAATTGAGAAATTGGGTAAATGAGATACCTCTTTAAGTGGAATCAAATGAGCTGTCCCTTGCGATCTCATTTAACCAGATTTGACTATATAAAAAGTTCATATGTTCCATTCTAGTATAGCTAACGTTATTTATATATTTTTATTATAATTTTCGTACCAGCATAACTTTTATGCTTAATACTTCATATAATACAATGTACTAAATTATAAAATTTAATATAATTACAAAATAGCATTACTATTAATAAATAGGTTGTATGCATACTGTCTTTCAGTTTCCAATCACTATGCATTTCTATTCAACATATTCTCTTCTTCGAGTTCTTGGATTATTTTATGGTTTATTATATTCCTTTGTATTAACATAAAAAATTATCATCACTTGTCATACTTGTCCCTTCCTAAAAAAATTTTAATGATCACCTAATAGCCCTAACAATCCCTTTTTTTACATTATTTTATTTTTGATAATCACCTAATAGCCCTAACAATCCTTTTTTTTTACATTATTCTATTTTTTTATTTATTATTAGTTTACATTATTTATTTAATTTATTTCACTTTTTGTTTTTTAATTTTAAATAATTTTTTCTTTGACAAATTTGACTGATTTTATTACAGGCATTGTCAAAATAATGAAATATCGATTGCGATTCAATAAAGATTTATCGTTGCGATACAGTTTCATGTCCTTTATCATAAGTTAATTAATTTATAATTATTAATAATTAAAACAAATATTTGATAATATGCGAAGCGTTTCGATACCATTACTTTATTTTTCGAGTGTCACCGTGCGAATCATAACGAAGCCGTGACATATAAACAAAATTGCGCTATTGTTTATATTGTTTATATTGTCAAAGTCGAACACCGTGTTACTGATAATTCATTGTCAAAATATTTTACGTGTTATAACATATACGTACATATGAAAATATTAAATTGTAGAAGTTTTCGAATTTATAGATTAATTAAACGATTATTTATTTTTCAATTAATTAGCATAGAAGCATTTCGCATCACTATTTTACATATTTTCTTTAGAGAATATAAAACTGCGCCACAAAATATCGCAAAATATCGCAATATAAATAAATCTAAACTACCCCTAGATACAAAATAATACTTTGCGCTCCAAGATATCGCAAAATATCGCAAAATATCGCATTGTAATTAAACCTATATTATCCGTAGATAATTAATATTACACTGCACCCACAAATATCGCAAAATATCGCAATATAAACCTAAACTACTTCTAAATACAAAATAATACTCTGCACCCCAAGATATTGCAAAATATTACAAAATATAGCATTGTAATTAAATCTATATTATCCGTAGATAATTAATATTACACTACGCCCATAAATATCGCAAAATATTGCAAAATATAGCAATATAAATAAATCTAAACTACTCCTAGAGAATGGAGAATATTACTTTACGGCCACAGATCGGGGAAAATTTCTAAACTTTACTGCTCGAATGTCATCGAGCAAATGATAGCAATACCATAATATACAAACAATAGCATCCCACATAGCATATTATATTAAAAGATAACGAAAAGATGTATTTTTTAAATTATGTCTATGAAGACATCTTTTCGCTTTGTCGAAAAAGATGACATAAAAGAGACATAATAATATGTGGCACGTGCATCTTCGATTGCCGCTACGCGCCAAGCCACTCTTAACTTTTCTCGTATTTAATATTTATTACGAAATGTATATAAAGAATTAGTAATTAATATAAAATTTAAAGTATATTTTTGAACTTTAACGAGCAGTAATGCCAGAAAGAGGATAATGCTCATACGCATCAATCAGAGAGAGCCACGTGTGCTACGCATTGTATGCATGCAAGCCGCATCTTTTTCCTGACATTACTGTTTATCAGTTTAATTTTTGACAAATTGAATTTAAAATAATTTATTTATATATATTTATTTATATAATTTATTAATAATCTGGATTCCTTATTGAGATTCAAAATATTAAACAGATTATTAGAAACTAGCCGGATAAATTAGAGAATTAATCCATTTATTGTGTGTATTGAAGTATTTCTACTACCGAGTGTCGATAATCTATATAGAATGAATCAAGTCATCTTTTAGTCAACATATGGACAAGACTAAAAAGTCACTGAATTCGGATCATGAGACGACTTTTAATCATCTTTTCGTTGACTTAACGATGTCAGTAATAGATGTTTGTGACAAAAAAAATGTATTGTGTTAGTAGTACCTTTAGACGACTTGATACTGTGTTGGATGTTATAATAGAAATTAATATAGTTTTCGTAATAATTATATATATTGTATATATATATATATATATATTTATGTATGTATATATATGTATATATGTATATATATGTATATATGTATATATATGTATATATATGTATATATGTATATATCATTTGAAATTAACAAAAATTAGTTTTTATTTTGTCTATATTAAAAACGTGAAAAATATGTTTTGTTAACTATGGTTTTAGAAACGTTTCTTATTAATGTCTTACAATTAAAAAATATTGGATACGTTTAAGAAACATATATAAAACGAATGTGTGCTACCTCGGGCATCATAGCATAACTTAAGTTTTTTATTGACGACAGCCACGTTTCATAAAACGTCTATTAACAATTGATAATTAAAGGTTAATTGTTCATTTGATATCAATCTCCGCGAGTGGAAAAAAATAAATTACAAGCGGAATGAAGCAAATAAGACGTCATGGCAACAGATTGATCATTCGAAGCCAGTTACTATTTGTGATCGCTAGCGAAACACACGCGAAACCGCGTTACTTATCGCTCGATTCAAACTGCATCATATGAATATCACAAAAAATTGTGTACAAATAGTGGATTTTGAAAAGCATACGTAGTAACACAATCGTACAAACGAATCGTCATAATTATATATTTAACAAAATCAAAGATATAGTAAATATAGTAAATACTTAAGTGAATTCGAATACACGCTGCATGTGCTTGAATATGATTGAAAATGTTACAAAATCTGTAATTCTATAACTTCTTTAATCGTTTGTAATTTGATTGTAGTTATCTTTTTATCGATGTTTTTCTACTATAATATTAATGAAAACGAAAAGCTGATAATAATTATATTTTTATATTCGCGATACATTTCAATGAATATATATCATTTTGGATTGTCATTTGTTCTTCTACAACAAAAATAAAAACTATTTACTTACTAAGAATTCTCTAATTTAATCTTAAAATATATACTGTGATCGCGACCATAAAGAGAAATCTAAAAACATAATATTAAAAGATAATAACTTGTGATTCGTTAAAACTGAGTTTTAAGGAATTTAATGAAAATATATATATATATATATATATATATATATATATAAATTTAACGAAAATATATGTATATATATGAATTAATATTAATTCGATTAACACATCAGAACTAGTAGAATGAGAAAAACAACTAATTGAGGATTCATCGGAAACCGATTGAGTGCAAACGTTTACGAAAAATGCAAATTATGTTTGGAACAATTTTATGTATTTTATTGAAAGATTTAGTACTGACAAAGGCAACTATTACGCCGAAGGATTATATCACTTCAAATAACCTCCAGGAAGAAAATGTTTCCATGTATCCGGATTTAAATTTCACGCAGGTAAAAGATATTTTCGCTTGATTAAGAAACAATTGAATGTTATTGCAGTAATGTAACTAAAAATGAATGGTAATAAATCGTATATTCTACCTATAATAGGATAAGATTAAAAAATACAATTCAATATGAAAGAAAAAAGTATGTACAATGTTGTAAAAAAAAGATGAATAAAGTTTCCAAATTTTGTTTACATATAGATGTTATATAGTATATTAAATTTAATTAAAACGGTATTTTAAAATTTGACTAAATTATTTTGTCTCTCTCTCTCTCTCCCCCCCTCCCTCCCACCCTCCCTCCCTCCATATACATATATAATTATTATTTCTAAAAATAACAATTTTTAAAATTAATGAAATTTTATCTACTATCTGCTACATTAAAATATACATACGATGGCGCTTCAACAAATTCAATTATTAGTTATTTTTCTTCAATTTTTAAAATTTATTTATTTTTCTAGATATATATCATATTTATTGATATATAGTAAGATTTATACTAATGTAAATTTTATTTTATAAAATTAATTTAGAAAGTTAGAATCATTTCTTTGTATTAGGGATAATTATATAACGAAACAGAGCTACTAAATATCGAGATAGAAACTCTGTCTAATAAAAAAATCATTCATCAAACACACACACACACACACATTTTTCAAGTTGTATCTATTAACGCTGATATTTCGATCGACAATATATTCAATAAGAATCATTCGAATTTATATTAATTTTCATTGTACATCCATTTATATACAATTATATTATATTTTATTATATTAAATTTCATTAAAACGGTATTTTAAAATTTGACTGTATTATTTTCTTTCTTTCTCTCTCTATACATATATATATATAATTATCATTTCTAATAATAACAATTATTATAATTAATGAAGTGTTCTGTCTACTATCTGCTACATTAATATATACATACGATGGCACTTCAACAGATTTTTATGTTATTTTTCTTCAATTTTTAAAATTTTTTAATTTTCCTAGATATATATAATAATATTTATTGATATATAGTAAGCTTTATACTAATGTAGATTTTATTTTATGAAATTAATTTAGAAAGTTAGCATCATTTCTTATTTTTGTATGTTATACTTTATGAAGGATATTTCGAAGTCCGAAAAAAGTGATCATTATGTACTAAATTTTAAATCTGACCGGAATCATTATGATAGTACTGCGAAAAATAAGCGAGAAGTCGATGAAGTTACACTTGCAAATATTTCTATCATCCCAGAACCTAACAGAAAGTTACAAAAAAATGCATAAAATATTAATAACAAAATCTATAATGAAAAAGTGTAAATAATTTAAATTGGAAAGAAAGTCTAAAAATCATATCTAAAAATATCTTCCAGTAGTGAGAAGAATATAAATTCTAATTCCATCCAAAAAAGAAATAGAAAAGCATAATATAAACAGTATACATAAAAATTGTCATAATTTAAGTTAAAGTTATTTTTATTAATTTGCTATTTTGTTTTAAAGCAATCGCAAATGTTATAGTTCTGATTTCTTAAGCTATAAGAATTTATCGAAAAGTATTTGTTATTGTATTAAAAGTTATTTATTCGTTTTTGCCATGAATTAATGAGTAGTTTTCTAAATCGTGAATGACGTAAAATATTCTTATATTACTTTTTTAAAGATTAATACTGTGCTAATTTCCATATTTTGTAGTTTACATTAATTTTTTCTCTTTCCTTTATTTTCACATTAAATTATTCTTTCTGATTTATTGAGATAATCCCCTTAATCTTATATATAATTGTGTTAATATGTACGATCTTAAAATCTCTAGAAAACAGTTTGAGCAAGCCAACATCTGTCAGAGCATTTGTACAATTCGACAGTCAATTCGCAAAAAAAGTAAACGACATTTTTGTGACATTGAAGTAAGGAATCTAAATTCGCAGTTTGTATTCTTCCATTTTTCTCTCTTTTTCTTAAATTCAGTGACATTAATATATCAAAATTTTAATTCTGTTATAATTTTGTTAAATATAAAATGACTAAAATTTTATGTTTTTACAGATGGAACCAACCTGAATTTATCGATGAAATAATACAAGGGTACACAGTGCAATGTTTTTTCATCGAGGACTTAAAAGACATTCAAATCTGCGATGATAAAAATATCACAGCTACAAAATTGGAGCACACGGTGCACAATCTAACATCTAACATGACATATTATTTTCGAGTACGTGCGCATACTAAAATTGTTGCTGGTCCTTATACGGATTTAATTAATGTGTCGACTACACATGAAAATCCAATACCTAAATTATTAGTCACATCGAGAAAAGGTATCCACATTTTGGACGTGGATTTAAACATTACTAATTTTGTAATGTCAGAGTACGTACATTGATAAAACACAATAGTTATAATTATCATAAATTATTTTTAACACTAGCTATAAAGTTAATGTTATTATTATTATGCACAGGTTTATTATTATCAACATTATAGTAATAATAACTATAAAATTAGAAATCTGAACTATAATTTTTTACTATACAATTATAATTCCTTTTTCTCAAATCAGTAATAGAACATAGCTCTTTAATTTCAGATCAGTAACACATGCCGCTTATTCGATACAGGACCATAGAATTTATTGGCTAACACGAAGTGACCTAATGACATTGAAGATTAATGAAAATAATATCACAAAAATAGCTAGCTTTGATAATTATCCATATAATCTTTGCATTGACTGGGTAGCAAGAAATCTATATTTCACCTATCGAAGTTCAGACTATTATTATATTGTAAAGTTCGACTTAACAATGTGGGAAAATGGCATAATTAAATTTGATGAGATTATCGAATCGCAAAATGATATTCTCCATTTAAGTGTATCACCGTCTATGGGGTACGTTTACTATCGTTCACCTGAGAAAATAATTTTTCATTAATGATTTATGCAAATTTGTAATTTTTCTATAATTTTACGTGGTTTTATAATTAAAATCATAAGTAAAAAATATACTAAGTTGTTATATAATTATAAGAATTTCGAATTTTTACTACATATAAGTTTCTGTTTTAAAATAATGTTAAGCAATTCTGCCTTAAAATAATGTTTTATAATGAGTAAAATATTACAGTTACATATTTTTTAGAATGTTATACGGAACATATATAGTACAGAATAACGTTATTAAATCTATTCTTATTTATTGACTTTAACATTATTGTATAATATTAGCTCCTCAATTCCGATTACTGTTTAATTAATGTTAAGTAATTCTGTGTTAAAATAATGTTTTATAATGAGTAAAATAATTACATATTTTTTAGAATGTTATACGGAACGTACATAGTATACAATAATAAGGCAATGAGAGAATATAGTATAGTGAAATATCATCTCGATGAAGAAATCGAGCAACCTGTTAAGATAAATACATCCTTTTATCAACTTCATTCTATAAAATATTATGATGATATAATAATTGATGACATGAATAATGAGGAGCCGTTAATTTACTGGTTAAGTGAGAAATACGTAATTGTAACAGACATTAACATTTCTATGTGCAATATGATTTTACACGTGGAAAACATAAGCAATAACATCGCCTTCCGATCTATGACGATTGACAAAACAAACATTTACATTTTAGCAATTGTTTGGAATGATTTTAATTCTGGATACGCTGTATACGCTTTGAAGAAGAAATATGCAAGTCTCAAGAGCGTAAATGCAGCCTAATATGTTGAAAAGATAACAAGAATAAATAATGAAGTTAAATATCAATTTAAAAAAAAAAAATTTACGGTTTTGATAAATCTTTACAACCATATCCTTCAATGAGATGTCTGACACCTTACGAAAAAGTTTACAATTTTGAGAATGTGAATGCAACGACAAACAGCATCATTGTGAATTTTCCGGAGCCGGTTGTAAAGAGTGGATGCAAAAAGTATAATTTACCAACTACTATATATACTATCTCTGTAAGCTGTTTAGACAACAATCTCAACAAGTCTGAGAAATTCAATGTGCTGACGAGCGAGCGATATTACGAGATTCAGAACTTAACACCATTTACAGAGTACAAGTTGAAGTTTACTTTAAGCAATTTTTACTTTGATCAATTATCAATAAATCCAATCAATTCGAATGTGATGTCATTAAACACTAATTCGGGCAAGCTTAATGCACCAGAAAACATAAGTGTTTTAGCTTTGACGCCTCCTATAACAGTAGTTCATTGGATGCCACCCAAGCAATTTAACTGCGTGAGCGTCAACTACGAAGTGCATTGGAAGTTAGTGAACGACACGCAACAAAAGAGTAAACAATTTATCAATGTGCCGAAACGTATGGCAGATGGCAGATTTTTCACAAAGATTAACTTATCGGAACCAGTACAAAATTACTTGATATACGTGCGTGTGTATCCAACTAATTTCAGCGATTTCTACAACGAGAGTTTAAACGAGATCGTTCACATATCCTCAGAACCAAACAATATTACTTTGAGCGGGATCAACATAAATAGCATGAACATTTCATGGATCTCCAACATTAATCTGACGATCTTTTGTATACTGGAATACAAAGAGATTGCAGCAGAAAAGTGGCAAACAACAAATTATTTTAAAGTAAATTATAACAATGAAGTAATGTACCATGTCAAAAATTTACTTTAATCGGGCTCTTTATACAAGTTTCGCTTGATATTGACATACCACGAATATGAGGAAACTTTTATATGGCCGACTGATGAAAGATTTATTTTTTCAACACATGAGAGCACACGTGGTAAGCAAATACTCATACAGCACAATAAAGCTACGGATATATTGAAAAATAATTTTATTAAAACATTGCAATATTGCAAATCGAATGCGAAACTCTGCTGTGTTATTGTTATAAGACTGTGATGAAGTTAAGCTATTCCTTTCTTCCAATGAAACATTGTAATAATATTATAGTGTAATATATTGGAAAAAATGCAATGTTATTGCAACCATATTTTTGTTTTTGATGGATAAATATCTTGGAAACATTTAATTAAATTAAAAAGCTCGATATAAATAGAAGTTTGCAATATCTAAGATAATATATTGCAAAATTGTATTTAAACATAATCATATACACAACATAAAATGTTATATTTTTATACAAAATTACTTTAAACTCTTACTTACAAATCACTTTTCTTATTTTAAATGTTTATATACTCTTGTAATGGGTACTTTATACACATATATATATTAGTGATAGAATTAATAATACATTACTAATTATATTTTTATTTAAAAATTTAAAAAATTCGTTATAATTATATTTATTTGTGAAATTAATATTTGTATTTACATGTGAAAAATACATAAAAAATGCATAGAAAAATATAATGACAGATATAATAGTATCTATTCCTATTATAATAAAAAGATATATTATCTTTGAGGATTTATATCGTATTCGTAAATAAAATGAAAATATATTTGTAATATTGCAATATTGTTGCAAAGTAGTTGTAACATTCTGTGCTGCACAGATATTATGTTCTAATTTTTTTAGATAAATGAATAGACCAAAAATTATATTTTGTATTAAAGTTATAAGTAAAAATAAATGTGTAAAAACATACACAGACGAAAATATTAAAATTATATTTTTGCTTAATATAGATATTCCTGGAATAATAGTGAAAAAATATTACTTATTATTCATGTTAAGTTTTATCGTTATAGTTACTATAATCTGCGTCTGCTACTTTTATTATTGTAAGTATGTTTGATTTGGCTATCGACTTGATTTGTAGATTATATTATATATGTATATATATATATATATATATATATATATATATATATCTAATAAAATATCTAGAAATTTACTAAAAATAATAATTTAATTATATAAAACGAATAATAATTTAATTGTACTAAACGAAAAATTAAATTTACTAAAAAAACAATAGATTTTATAATACATGTTATTACATAATTTCATAACAGTTCATCGTCAATGCAGAGATAATAATAAACAATTTTTGTCTTCAACAATGATCGATATGGAATTGGCGATTCTACCTTGCCGAAACACTCAATTCAATATGATTTTCAGTCCTATGTTACATTATAATCCGGATGAATGTGCGATAATTGTAGTCGCACGTAAACAGATTACACTTACAAAAGCTTGGTAGCGGCGAATTCGGAAAGGTAAAAATTAATCTTTTCAAGCAATGTTTCAAAACAATTTCTGGATCAACAAAACAGATATATATTTTCTAATAAAGATATAAATTACATAAATTTTTATAATAGATTATAAGTAATATGAAATTTAGATGAGACAACAAATATGCACTTTATTATATAGTTTGTTAAATTATTTAATATAAAGTAAAATATAATATTACTTGACATTAAACTATACACATTTTCTAATGAAGTACGTATGTAAATTTGTGTGAAATATTTTGCAGGTGTTTCAAGGAAAGGTGAAAAACATAGAAAGATCGGGTACAGAGATATCCGTTGCAATAAAAACACTTCGAAAAGATGCTTCTTCCTATGAGAAAAAGAAATTGATAAAGGAAACCAAGCTTATGAATCATTTTCGACACAAACATATATTAAGACTGTTGGCGGTTTGTTTAGATGGAGATTCTCCGTTACTAGTGTTGGAATTGATGGAAATTGGTGACCTGTTAAAGTATTTGAGAGAATGTCGAAATTTGCAAACGTCAAATTCGCATGCTCTGCGTTTGCAAGATTTGTTCGCCATGTGCGAAGATGTTGTTACTTGGAAGAGTTGCGTTTCGTACATAGAGATCTAGCGTGTCGCAATTGTTTAGTATCTTCGAGAAATCGCGAGGATCGTGTCATCAAAATTGGAGATTTTGGACTAGCTAGAGATATCTACAAGGATGATTATTATCGCTTGGTAAATACAATTATGAAATGATTTTAAAAATTGAATTCTTTTTAAAATACTTTCCATTTTTTTATCATAATAGTATACTGCATTGTTTCTTTAAGTAATATAGAATATAAATAGTTTTTTATATACAGCAAGAAATAAATAAACGTTTTTTTATTTTACACATATTCTAAAAATGAACAACTTGAACCAGAAAATTAAAGGTTTGTTAAAATCATGTTTTAGGAAAGAGAAGGTTTGCTTCCTGTTCGCTGGATGGCACCCGAATCTTTGATGGTCAGAAAATTTACTTCTCAAAGCGATGTTTGGTCATTTGGAGTATTAATGTGGGAAATTACATCGTTGGGTGAGTTACCAGCTGCAGGTGAGCAACCTTATAGTGCCAAGGCTATTGAAGAAGTGGTAAATTATGTACGTGCTGGAGGCAGGTTGCTGATGACTCTTAACTGTCCGTCACCATTGTATCAGTTGATGCTAAATTGCTGGAGTGCAGCGGATGCTAGACCAAATTTCAAATTTTGTCTGAAAAATATTGTAGCATTAAAAAAGAACATAGAAGATGCCTTACTAAGTCCAGTCGATACTATTTAGCCGATATACTTAAATTAATGCTTATCTTATTTTCCAAACGACTCAATAAATCTTAATGTAGAAGAAATATTTCTAGGATATTTCTAAATTGATTCTGATCTGATTATTTTTAGGTTTAATCTTAATGTTACATGTATCAATGAAAATTAAATTTTGTAATCTTACTTTCCATACAATTTCGATTATTATTAAAAAATATCACATCCGTTTTCATGATTGTACAAAATCAAATAATATGATGATATATCTAATTTTTTGAGTAATCGAAGCGAAATTTTATAATTGTGATTATATATATATATATATGTAAGATGTTGGATTTAGTGGTCGGTTGTCGCGCGTGTGGCATCGATCATTGGTATCGACCAATAATAACGAGACACGCGTTATACGTGCGAGTAAGGAGAGTAAAAGGAGAGACGCGCGAGCGAGAGTATCGATTATGCGAGAAGTAAGGACAGAAAAGACAGTGCGATAGATATTGAGCGTGAGAGAAAGAGAGTTCTATGAATTTCGTTTTTGTCTCGTATATAGCCTGTTATATATATATACAATATATATATATATATATATATATATATATATATATATATATATACAGGGTGTCCCATTTTAATCCATCCAATCGAATATCTCGAAAACCAAGCTTGAAAGAGAAAAATGTTTCAGACAAAAGTTGTATGGTTTCTAGGGGGACATAAGATGGTACCATTGGTTTGACCTTGAAGAGTTATTTGAAGGTCACATGAAGGTCACCTTCAATTTCTTAAATGGAATCTACATTTTCTCATTACATATTCTTGTAGCTTATCTCGAGAGCTTTCCAAAACACTATAATAAAATATTTTTTTATTGAGTACTTTTCGAGTTATGAGGCTTGAAATCATTTCTTAATTTAACATAAACCGTAATATATCTAGTAAAATATTCATTTTTCGATTATCTTGCTTTAATACTTTTATGTACAAAATAATGAGAGAAATCAATGGTGTAAAAAAAACTCATAGTTGTTTCAAAGAAAAAATATGTAATTGTTAATTGCAAATTACATATTTTTTCTTAAAAATAACTATGTGTTTTCTTTACACCAATTGATTCCTCTCATTATTTTGTACATAAAAGTATTAAAGCAAGATAATCGAAAAATGAATATTTTACTAGATATATTACGGTTTATGTTAAATTAAGAAATGATTTCAAGCTTCATAACTCGAAAAGTACTCAATAAAAAAATATTTTATTATAGTGTTTTGGAAAGCTCTCGAGATAAGCTACAAGAATATGTAATGAGAAAATGTAGATTCCATTTAAGAAATTGAAGGTGACCTTCATGTGACCTTCAAATAACTCTTCAAGGTCAAACCAATGGTACCATCTTATGTCCCCCTAGAAACCATACTTTTGTCTGAAACCAACTTTTGTCTGAAACATTTTTCTCTTTCAAGCTTGGTTTTCGAGATATTCGATTGGATGGATTAAAATGGGACACCCTGTATATATATATATATATATATATATATATATATATATATATATTTTATACCGAATTTTAATTTAATAAAACACTATTCTACATCAATTTTGAGGGCTCGTCCGGGATATAACAGGCGGCGAGAAGGTTCGGAATCGAGAAGGTTCGATCTTTCCGGAAGTGAACATGTGGCGAAAGATAGTGAAAGAATGTCTGAACAAAGTAATTTAACGGTTGTGATTGAAGGAGAAGCTGAAGGCACGCGGACTGTCAACAGCAGGTGCCAAATCGGAGCTGATTCTACGTTTACAAGGGGCTGATCCAACGAGTTCCTGGATGGAGAACATCGCGTCTGGTGGTGTCGAGGATAGACAGGGTGAAGCGCAGGAGAGCATTTTGCGAGAGAACGCGTTGCGAGAGAGCGCATCGCGAGAGGATATACAACGACGAGAGATTGAGCTCTATAAGCGAGAAAGAGAGCTTGCTGAGCGTGAGCTTTATCCCGCACGGCGTGAAATTTTACAATTGAGCGGACAATTAGAGAGAAATCCTGCCGGTGGAGCGATGGAAGTGACGATGTTCGGCGATGGAGAGATGTCTCGCACACGACCACGAGTAAATTTAACGACGGTGACTGATCTATTGGATGGTTTTGACGGCGTGTCTAATAATTACGATACATGGGAAAAGCGACTAAGATTTCTGAAGGCGACATATCGCCTAGATGACGATTGTGCGAAGCTTTTGATTGGATTGCGGTTAAAAAAACGAGCATTCGAATGGTTTCATTCGAGGCCGGAGTACATTGAGATGTCCTTCGAGAGGCTTCTAGAGGAGTTGGGAACTATGTTTCGACATCATGAGAGCAAACTATATTTGCGGAGACAATTTGAGAATCGTACGTGGAAGAAGGACGAGACGTTCCAGGAGTATCTGCATGGTAAAACCATTATGGGCAACAAAGTACCGGTCGAGAAGGACGAACTACTGGAATATGTTATAGAGGGTATACCGGACATCATGATGCGCGATCAGGTACGCATCCAGGGATTCTCATCTGTGGAGAGCCTATTAAAAGCTTTTGAAAGGGTAACGTTGCGCAATCGAGAAGCGATATATTCAAGTCGGCATAGCGGTGACTTGAATAAAGGGGTAAGCGACAAAAGGAGGAAAACTCCAATAGACGATAAGCGGTGTTATAATTGTGGCGAACGCGAATACATCGGTGTAAATTGCCCGACAAAAACTTTAGGAATCAAATGCTTCGGATACGGCGCGCGTGGTCATATAGCTTCCAAATGTAAAAAGAAAATTAATAATGGCGATGCGGAAAAATCTGTTGTTGCGTTGGTCTCGCGGATGCCTCGTAAAAAATATCTGCAAGAAGTGACATTAAGCGGCCGAGTCATTGCGGCTGATAGACACCTGAAGCGATATATCGATACTACGATCGAATAAATATACGATGATGGGATCACCGAAGATGCGAGCGGCGGATATGGAGTTCTGCGGAATAGGCGGTTTCAGCGCGAAAATATTAGGCGAATTTCAGGCGAACATTATGATCGACGGGCAAGTATATCCGATATTTATCCGAGTCCGCGCCCGATGATATTATACCGTGTGATTTGATTATCGGTGCAGATTTTATCGATACGGTAGAAATTAATTTGAAAAAGGGCGTAATTTCAATAAATCCGGTTCGCGAGTTAACGGTTGGCAGCAGGACGCGACCCGAGATGTTTATGATTGATGTTATACACGATCCAAGTACAATAGACGTCGACGTCTTATCTGAACTTGAGCACAAGCATGTTGTGGAAAACTTGGTACACAATTATAAGCCGGTTTAAACGCGAGAAACAGATATCAAAATGACGATCATTTTGAAGGATGAAGAGCCTGTTTACCAGAAAGCTCGACGACTTTCGCAGTACGAAAGAGATATTGTAAATGCTCAAATCGATGAGTGGAAGAGAGAGAGTATAATCCGAGAGTCCGTCTCTGATTTTGCGAGTCCCGTTGTTCGTGTAAAGAAAAAGAATGGTCTACATAGATTATGTGTAGATTATAGAATGTTAAATAAAAAAATAATTAAAGATAGATACCCTCCTCCCCTCATTGAAGATCAGTTAGATCAATTGCAGGACGCAAGAGTTTTTAGTACAATCGATTTAAAGAACGGGTTTTTCCACGTGCGAATGGACGAGTCAAGTGTGAAGTATACATCTTTTATTGTACCGGACGGACAATACGAATTTTTAAGAGTTCCCTTTGGTTTGTGTAATTCTCCTTCCGTTTTTCAAAGATTTATTAACGCAACTTTTAGAGATTTTATGAAGCAGAAAATTGTATCAGTGTATATGGACGATTTAATTGTACTCTCAAAAAATGAAGACGACGGATTGAAAAATCTGAAAATTGTTTTCGATACCGCGAGTCAAGCCGGTTTAAAAATAAACTGGGAAAAATGTTGTTTTTTGCGTCGCGTGGTGGAATTCCTTGGACACATCGTCGAAAACGGCACGATACGGCCATCAGAAGGAAAAATTAAAGCGGTTTTAGGTTTTCCGGAACCTCAAAACACGCGACAGGTGCAATCCTTTTTGAGCTTGAGCGGCTATTTCCGAAAATTTATCCCGAGTTATAGTACGGTGCGCGTCCGCTGTCGAATTGAAAATGGATGCGAGGTTTCAGTTCGGTGCAGCTGAGAGAAATGCTTTCGAGCGATTAAAGGTCATGCTAAGTGAGAGGCCAGTATTAAGTTTATTTCGAGTAGGCGCAGAAACCGAGCTGCATGCCGACGCGTCCATGTACGGTTTCGGAGCGATACTTCTGCAAAAAGACAGTACGGATCAATTGCTGCATCCGGTATATTATGCGAGCGGCAAGACGGCAGAAGAGAAATATCCGAGTTACGAACTTGAAGTTTTAGCAATGCAGTTAAAGCATTAAAGCGATTTTGCGCGTACTTGTTAGGGATAAAATTCAAAATTATAACAGATTGTCGAGCGTTTGCGCAAACAATGACAAAACGAAACACTTCTGCGTGCGAGTGGCTAGATGGGCATTATTGTTAGAGGAATTTCAATATGAAATAGAGCATAGGCCGGGCAAAAATATGGCGCATGTCGATGCTCTCAGCCGAAATCCTCTGCCAATGTGTTTGATAGTGAGCGAATGTAAGAGAGGAATGCTTGCGCGATTAAAGAAAGCTCAGAGCGCGGATAATAATTTGAAGGAAATATTCAAGGCCATCGAGCGAGATCATTCAGAAGGTTACTTGATTCGTGATGGATTGCTATACAAGGAGGACGATGGCGATATGGCTGGTCGTTCCTAAGGCCATGCAGTCGCAGGTAATTAGGAAGACGCACGAGCAAGGACATTTTGGAATCGTTAAGATGGAGGCACTAGTGAGAAAGGACTACTGGATTCCTAACCTGCGCCTCAAGGTCGAAGGCGTTTTGCGAAATTGTATTCCATGTATTCTGGCGGAGCGAAAGCACGGAAAAGCTGAATGTTTTTTGAGCCCGATTGTCAAGGGAGATACGCCACTTGATACTTTCCATATCGATTACTTAGACCCTTTGCAATCAACAAAAAAAGTTACGTTCACATTTTTGTTGTAGTGGATGCATTTTCGAAATTTATATGATTGTATGCAACCAGATCGACGAGCGCAGCGGAAGCAAGAGAGCGATTAAGGAGACAGTCACACACATTTGGTAATCCAAGAAGAATTATATCAGACAGAGGTACGGCCTTCACATCAAAGGAATTTAAAGAGTATTGCCAGTCGGAGGGCATCGAACACCAGCTGATAACAACGGGAGTGCCTCGAGCAAATAGTCAAGTTGAGCGGGTAAATCGCACGCTGGTGCCTTTGCTAACCAAGTTGTCGGGCCCTAAGCCGAGCGAATGGTATAAACATTTAAACGCTGTGCAAATGTGCCTGAATGCGACAGTGCAGAGGAGCATCGGAATGACGCCTTTTCGAGTATTGTTGGGCGTTCATCCGCGCATCAGAGATACGAGGGTAGTTCGAAAAGTTCTCGGCCTAATATAGAAATGTCGCTAAGAATATCAAATGGCTATGATTTTTCTCAAGTTTAATCCCTCAGAGGGCGTACCGCACAGTTTCAGACAGATTCGTTCGCTAGTTTGTTTACTGTGCTCGAGTAAAACAGACAAGATTTGATACTTCTCCAAAAATGGATAAAATTGAATATCGCGCAGTCATAAAATATTTCGTTTTAAAAGGATTAACGGCAACAGAAATAAAAAACGAGCTGGATTCCACTTTGGGAGACTCTTCTCCATCATTTTCAACAGTGAAGAAATGGGCTGCTGAATTTAAACGTGGCCGTTCATCCATCTTTGACGATGAACGTTCGGGTCGCCCGAAAACCGCCACGAATGAGGAAATCATTCAAAAAATCCACGATAGCGTGTTAAATGATCGACGAGTAAAAGTGCGTGAGCTTTCTAACATTGCAAACATCTCAATAGATCGTGTTCACAATATCTTACATGAACATTTGCATATGAGAAAGCTCTCAGCGCGATGGGTGCCGCGTTTGTTAACGGTCGATCAGAAACGCATTCGAACGAACATTTCTCAAGAGTGCTTGGACTCCATGAATTGCGTTTCGAATTGTTACCACACGCACCGTACTCGCCAGATTTAGCTCCCAGTGACTTCTTTTTGTTTCCGAATATGAAAAAATGGCTTGCTGGAAAAAAATTCACGTCAAATGCGGAGGTCATCGCTGAGACGGATGCTTATTTTGGAGGCTTAAGCAAATCGTATTATACTGAGGGTATAAAAAAATTAGAACATCGTTGGTCTAAATGTATTGAGTTGAAAGGGGACTATGTTGAAAAATAAAAAAGATTTTTGCTGGAAATCATGTGTTTTCTTTGCCAGGCCGAGAACTTTTCGAACTACCCTCGTAATCCGGATATTAGAGAACTACTTGAAGATGAGATCGTTATGTCCTTCGACGACAATCGAACGGAGCTGCGAATGGAGGCAAGAGGAAATATATGGAGAAGATCCAGAAGGAAAATAAGAAAACCGATGATAAGAAGAGGAAAAACCCTTTGAGCTATCGTGAGGGAGATCTCGTCGCAATTAAACAGCAAGGTCCTCATTTAAAATTGGCACACAAATACTTTGGGCCTTACGAAATTATAAAAGTTTTACGCAACCACCGCTATCTTTTGCGCAAAGTCGGCGAAAGTGAGGGTCCAATCCAGACCTCATCACCGGCCGACTATATGAAGCCTTGGATGCAGGACGACGATTATGAAGATATATCGGAAGACGATTAGAACGACAAACGGTCGAGGCGACCTTTATTTCAGAATGGCCGAGTGTAGGATGTTGGATTTAGCGGTCGATTGTCGCGCGTACGACATCGATTGTTGGTATCGACCAATAATAACGAGACACGCGTTATACGTGCGAGCAAGGAGAGTATAAGGAGAGACGCGCGAGCGAGAGTGTATCGAGTGTGCGAGAAGTAAGGACAGAAAAGACAGTGCGATAGATATTGAGCGTGAGAGAAAGAGAGTTTCTATGAATTTCGTTTTTGTCTCGTATAGCCTGTTATATACATATATTTTATACCGAATTTTAATTTAATAAAACACTATTCTACATTATTTGTTTGGCTATCTGTAGTTTTTCAATTGATTGAACTAAAGAATCATTAGGACTCAACATTTATATTAAAGAAATATTTCAATATCTATCATCTAAAAATAATATTTAAAAAATAGGACTCTGATGTATGTATATAATTTATATGTGTGTAATTAAAAATGAGATTATTTTTATTTATTTATTATTTTACCTTCCAAGAAAGCGCAAGATTTCGTGCCGGATTTCGCACATGATTTACAAAGACCACTGGGACAGAGACTAATCATCATTTGCACCATTCGAGCGATTTCATTCGACGCTCTGATGCCATTATATAAAAAATAGTTGTGCCTATAGAATAACCGATATACGTATGTAATGGTTGCGAGCTTATATTTGTGATAAATGTAATCATTGCGGGTAAGTCGTAGATGCCCATTTAAAGCTGTGATGGAGCATTTGATATGAATTGTATAAATATACAATCATGTGAGAGAAAATAAGTATCTTTCTTTTTTAAAAAGTTTTTAAAATATATTATAAATTTCGCTCAGCGAAAAAACATATAATTTTTTATAAGAAATGCAAGATATCTGCTTATGCGAAACACCGTGTATAAAGAATCTTATACAGGGTGTTCCATTTTAATGTTCCACCCCAAATAACTTCCTTATTTTTAATTTTAGGAAAAGATGTTTCAGACAAAAGTTGTATAGTTTTAAGGGGGACATGAGATGGTGCCATTAGTTTGATCTTGAAGAATCACATGAAGGTTACGTGAAGGTCATTTTGAATTTCTTAAATGGAATACCCTATATATTTTTGCATATTCTTGTAGCTTATCTCGAAGGCTTTCCAAAACACTATAATAAATTATTTTTCCGTGAAGTACTTTTCGAGTTATAAGGCTTGAAATCATTTCTTAATTTTACATAAACCATAAAATATCTTGTAAAATATTCATTTTTCGATTATTTTACCTTAATACTTTTATATACAAAATAATGAGAGAAATCAATTGATGTAAAGAAAATATACAGTTGTTTTCTTTACACCAATTGATTTCTTTCATTATTTTGTATATAAAAGTATTAAGGTAAGATAATCGAAAAATTTTACAAGATATTTTATGGTTTATGTAAAATTAAGAAATTATTTCAAGCCTCATAACTTGAAAAGTACTTGATGAAAAAATGTGTATTTATAGTGTATTTATGTGTTTTGAAAAGTTTTCGAGAGCTACAAGAATATGCAAAAATATGTAGGATGTTACATTTAAGAAATTCAAAATGACCTTCACGTAAACTTCATGTGACTCTTCAAGGTAAAACTAATGACACCACTTTATGTCCTCCTTGAAACCATACAACTTTTGTCTGAAACATCTTTTTCTAAAATTAAAAATAAGAAAATTATTTGGGATGGGACATTAAAATGGGACACCCTGTATAGGAATACTTATATAGAGGATATCTCGAGATAAATGATATTTTAAAATGACTGTTGCATATGATTAAATAAGTAGTTATATAGATCAAGTCTCTGTTGATATCAAATTAAATCAAATATTGTTACATTGTTATGTCATTTCCCAAGCATCATTTTATCTGAATACCTGAAAATCCCAAAATTTCGGGTCTGACGGCGATAAAAAAATATGCGCTCTAGATGTAAGGTTTGTCGAGCGGCAATAATCATGTACTCCGACTTAATGAGAACATTATTTATTTGATAGAGGTACACTTAAAACTGTGCGGCCGGACCGACGCCACGCTACCTCGACACACGTGGTCGCTTCTTCCCGCGCGCGCTCTCCCTCGTGTATATATGCCGACTGACGCCATGCTGACGCCACGCTGACGCAACACTACCCTCTTGTCTTGCCAGCGCCCCCGCCTTCCATGGCGTACCAGGGTCATGTACCCTACAATAATCTGGGCGCGTAATTTGGTTTTTCTTTGGTATCACGTTCATCTCACAATTCGGCCTTTCCTGATCATTTGTCCGGCCTCGGACACGGTAGTACAAACAAGATAATAGAGTATAATGAATAAGTACAAAACAATCTTAACTACTGCTTATCAACTAATCTTTGGTCTCTGATAAGCGTTTTAAGTATAGTCAGGCGATTTCGTCATGCCAGGGTCTAATGTTGCAAGCTTCCCATGTTCCTTCGTAAGGGCGACGTGATGTTTGGGAATTCTCTACATCTCTAATTATGTATCTATCATTTCTGAGAATCTTATATACCTCATAAGGTCCTTTGAACTCGGGGATGAGTTTCTTCGGCGCCCCCGGAGTATTATCAAAATTTCGGATCCGTAATCCCCACGTAATCACCTTCCTTGTACTGACGTGGCTCTTTTCTACTCTTGTCAAAGTAACGCTGATTGTATTCTTGATTCTTTGAAATATTCTTAGCGGCCCTTTCGCGTATCACTTCGAGATCACGAGTTTCTAGTGTAGCCTTTTCCTCTAAGTACTCCTTGATTCCATCAATGCTCGGGCCTCGCTGGTCGACTCCAAACAATAAACGACTTGGTGTATCTCCCGTGGATTTATTTATCGTGTTGTTGATCGCGAATTCTGCTTCCGCTAGCGCCTTATACCAATACTTTCCGGCATTATTATCAACTACTTTGGCAAGGAGCGGGCCTAACACACGGTTAATTCGTTCTACCTGCCCATTCGCTTTAGGAGATCCCGTAGCTATCAACACGTGTCGAATGTTATTTTCCTTGAGAAATTCTTCAAACTCATTTGAGGTGAAACAAGTCCCTCTATCGCTCACTATAGTATGAGGGCGGCTATAGTTAGCGAAATGCTGCCTTAGACAATCGATGGATTCCCTTGAAGTTGTAGTCTTAGTAGCATACAATTTAATGTACTTCGTGAATGCATCGACGATCACTAAAATGTGTTGTTTGATCAAGTGTCTTCGATCTATAGGTCCCATATGGTCGATGTGAAATGTCTGAAACGGTACATTACCTTTAGGTATACTATGCAGAAATCCTTCAGACTTGCCTGTAGATGGAGTAAATGCAATACATTTTAAACAATTTCGAACATGATTCTTAACCTTAATACGCATTTGCGGAAACCAATAGGTCCTATCTATCGCGCCGCACGTTTTTTCTGGACCGAAATGTCCCATTTCGTCATGATACTTTCGCAATACATGACTTTCCATTTTTTCCGGTACATAGAACCGTAACTCGCCATCTCTTTTTCGGTATACGAGTCCATTTCGCATCTCGTATTGTCTATCTTGAGATTTCTCAAGTTTCCCTCGTAGTTCTCGGATTTTGGGATCGCGATTTTGACTTAACGCTAGTTCTAACTCGAGTGGGTTATCCTCAATAACCAGGATGTTTGTGGCGCGGCTGAGAGCGTCTACGTGTTGCATTTTGGTGCCGGCTCTGTGTTCCAGAGTATAATCATATTCCATAAGCTCGACAGCCCACCTTTCTATTCGTGGACACACATCCTTCTTATCTAAAGTCATTTTCAACGACGCACAATCCGTAACGATCTTAAACTTAATGCCATGCAAGTAGATGCGAAATCGGCGAAGTGCATAGATAACTGCGAGCGTTTCTAATTCAAAACTATGATAGCGGCTTTCAGTATCGGTCGCCCGTTTTGAAAAATACGAGACCGGGTGAAACTTCATATCTGTTTTCTTTTGCATAAGAGAGGCGCCAAAACCGTGCGAACTAGCATCTGTATGAAGTTCCGTCTCATCATGAGGACTGTATATACTAAGTACAGGTGCTTCCTGCAGTTTTCGTTTAAGTATCTGAAACGCTTTTAGTTGTTCTTTCCCAAACTTAAATTCCACGTTTTTACGGAGTAATTCATGAAGTGGTTTTGCGATAACGGAGAAACCTTCAATAAATTTTCGAAAATACGAAGCCATCCCGAGGAAACATTGCAGACTTTTCAAATTTTGTGGAATTGGATATTTCTCGATTGTCTCAATCCCTGACTTGTTTGGCTGAATTCCGATTTTAGAGATACGATAACCTAAGAACTCTATCTCTGTGCATAAAAACTGACATTTATCGAGTCGGAGCTCCAACAGATTATCAACTAAGCACTTGAACAACTGCTTTAAGACCTTAAAGTGATGCTCTAACGTAACGGTTGCGACCAATACATCGTCCATGTATACGACAATGTCTCCGGATCTAATCAATTCTACTAACGCTTCGTTTACAAATCTCTGAAATCTCGACGGTCCTACTTTGAGTCCGAAAGGCATTCTTCTATATTCGAAAATCCCGTACGGTGTCGTAAATGCAGTATATTTTATCGATTCATCCGCGATTCGAATATGAAAGAACCCGTCTTTCAGATCAAGAATACTGAAATACTTTTTATCTCTAAGTACGTCAATTTGGTCCTCTATTAACGGAAGAGGATAATTATCGCGACGCAGGACTTTGTTTAACACACGATAATCCACACAAAGTCGGAGTTCATCATTCTTTTTCTTTACTAGAATAATAGGGGAAACATATTCGGATTTACTAGGCTGAATAATTTTCCTCTCCAGGAGATCGTCTAATATTTTCCTCAACTTTTCCTTTTCAGAAACGGAGACTCGACGTGGGTTAAAGTGGAATGGGGTTTCATTCGTCAGGCTTAATTTTAACTCCATGTCGACTTTTGGACTAATAGGCCTTGCGGGCTCAACGTATTCCGACCTAAAGAGTTCTCGCAAACTAATCTGTGCTTCACGAGATATTCCGGGATTGATACCAAGAGAATCTAATGCCGTGTCGCGTGGATTATCTACTTCTACGTTCAACAGCTCATCTATCACTTGAATTTCCAGTTTCCTCAGACCCAGACCGAATTTCTTCAATACGTCGCGACCTAACACTACCGGGTATACCATAGTCGTATCCGGAACAACTAGTGTTGTTATATTATTTTTTGTTTCGTTATCGATGGTGATATTCAGCCGTATATACCCGATAATCCGTAACGGTGAGTGGTTTATACCATGATAATTTCCCGAGTGTGTACCGAAAGATTCTACTGCTTCTTTCAACGCGAAACTCTCTTTTATAAAACTGACTTTACTACCTGAATCCATTAGCGTGTTTAATCTAATCTTATGATTTGTATCGGGAAGACTTGTGCAGTTTATTTCGTAGTCGACATCTTTAAAAAATGTCTCTTCGTCCTCCTCGCAGCCGAAGATGGAGTAGACTGGATTTTCCTTCTCGTTGACAACTGCAACCTCCGTTGATGACGTAGTCTTCGTTGGACAGTCCTTGGATATGTGGCCCATCTCACCACACTTGAAACACGAGCCCTTCTCGCGCTTAGGTTGACGACAGTCAGAAGCGATGTGCCCTAGTTTGTTACAGTTATAACAACGAGGATTTTTCAGTTTTCCTTCGTCGTTTTTCGCTTGATTTTCTCCTTTTTTCTCATTATCCTTTTGTGAATCAGCTGATTTTGCGTCGTGCTTTCCCGTCGGTCGTGAATCTCGTTTCGTATTGTTTTTCACAGGTGTTCGCAAGGATACTTTCTCGAAGGTTCGTAACATATCTTCCTTCTTCTAGAACTCCTTCATTCGTGCTAAGTCTTGTAGATGGTCACTCGGAATGCCATCAATTAAATAATCGACCATTTCCTCTTCGTCGATAGGAACGTCTTTTGCCAAGATTATTTTATCGTGGAAATAATCTGCAAAATTCTCGGATGGTTTCCACTCTCTTGCCTCGAATTTCTTCCTCATGGCTACACGTAACGGACGATGATCATACATTTTCCGGAAGCCGTCCATTATTTCATCAAGAGTCATGGCAATAGTGTTTTCTACCTGAAACCAGCTCTTCGCTTTTCCTTTTATTTTGTTGCTAACGAGCAGTTTAGCACGGTCATCATCGAGATGATAGGTTGCATACAATTGACGGACTTGTTGCTCCCATTTTCTAAACGTACCTGCACTTCCGTCGAAGAATCCCACTAGTTCCAACATGGCGGTGATGTTCTCTGTTCTGCGTGCCCCCTCGGCTACAGGTGGTGTGGCTCTTCGTAGTTGTTCGTTCTCCCGTCTAGCGATCTCTAACTCTCTTCTCAGGAGTTCGTTTTCACGACGCTCAAATTCGAGTTGCATGTCGCGATAACGGCGCTCTAATTCATCGCTATTTCGGCGGTCACGATTTCTGTTCTCTCTTGGGCCTTCTATTGTTCTTTCTTCGTTACCGTCATCTTCTTCGTTCGCGGTCAATGCTACTTCCTCGTCCGATAGATCCTTATCTGAGGCGGTCGTTGGGCACTCGGCGCAAGCAACGGAATTCATCCACGTGCCACTCGTGTCGTCTTTATCCAGACGCGCGATGAGATCTACCTTGCGTCCGTGCACCGGCAAGTCTCGTCTTCGTAATTCGGCCTTAAGTTGAGTTATCGAAAACTTCTTCGGATCCATTGTGATTTCGTTCCGTTCGTTGACCGTTTTTTCGGATTTTCTGAGTATGTAACGATAGCACGTGTCTCTCACGCGGCGACTCAACCAATAACGGAAGATGGCTGACGCAACTTCTTCGAGTTTCTTAAGTTTCCTTACGTGTGCTAGCGTCCTAATCCCACTTCTGATTTTTGTAAGGTTTGTCGAGCGGCAATAATCATGTACTCCGACTTAATGAGAACATTATTTATTTGATAGAGGTACACTTAAAACTGTGCGGCCGGACCGACGCCACGCTACCTCGACACACGTGGTCGCTTCTTCCCGCGCGCGCTCTCCCTCGTGTATATATGCCGACTGACGCCATGCTGACGCCACGCTGACGCAACACTACCCTCTTGTCTTGCCACCGCCTTCCATGGCGTACCAGGGTCATGTACCCTACAATAATCTGGGCGCGTAATTTGGTTTTTCTTTGGTATCACGTTCATCTCACATAGAGTAGGTATTACCACGAAAATTTCCCAACCAAACATCACACACACATATCTTCGATCCGCTAATAGGTAAACTAAAATGTAAAAAAAAGGTTTATTTGCTACATTTATTATATTATATGATTTATTTTATAATCTTCTCATATAATATCCTCGTATATTACCCCTATTTTACAACATATTTATATGCTAGTATTTTTAAAAATAAATTAAGATCGCGAATTCATGTATAATTCAATCATTATTATGTAATACGTTAAATAAGCAATTCTAAATATATCACAAATATGTAAATTATAAAATATATATATAAGTATACGTGTTATCTGATGAATTTTAAATATTTTCGAAAAGTAAAATGTGTTGGAAGTTGTATTACAATTAAAAATATATTATAAATTTTTTTTGACATTTCAATTCGAGAGTTTCTTCTAGATATTTTCCGATAAAGTCATATCAATTCAGATACATATATATCCAGATGTAGCCTCGAAATATTTCTTAAAGATTGACTAAAAGATCGTACGGAGTGCTTTGTCTTTGCCAGAAACAATCCAATCAGCGGAACTGCTAAAAATACCATGCATTATCAACACAGGTAAAGAATCGTTACCACCTGGAATATGGTGTAATATCAGTAAATAGCCATCCTCTGTCATTATAACGTGAGCCTCTGCGCGATAACCCGCTCTCCTTATCATTTGCGGCTGAAAGAAAACTCAGTAAGATAGAATGTATATACTTTAAAAACTGATTTAAAATTGATTGAAATAAATTTTTACAAAAAGATACATACGCATATTTATTTTCTAAACAATGCGGAATTTTTGTATTAAACTTGAAGTGTCAATATCTATAATTTTATGAAAATAAATTATATAAAGTAATAAATAATTATGAAACAAAATCTAAAACAAAATCGAATAGACATTGATTATCAGAAATTGTAGAACAAATCTTTTTATATTACAAAGTATTAATATCAATTAAAATAATTTTAAAGAGAAATTTTTTAGAGAATTATACATTGTCATTTGTTTTTTTCTTCGCAATTAAAATAATTGTAATAATTATTTCACAATTATAATATATATATATATATATATATATATATATATAATTATGTATTTATTTTTAATTGCTTCAACATTACATAACGAGCGGCAGAGTAATAATAGTAGAGAATACATACAATATGTTATATTCATTTCACATATTATTGTATTTTAAAGGAAAAATTTATAATGGAATAATTAAATGATATTAACTGAATATTAAATTGAATAAAATAGCCTATATAAGAAACAAAAAAAACAAGATATAAATATTAGGATCGATTTAGCACATTATTTTTAAAATTTTCTTAAGTATAATCGTAAGTTTGAAAATTTCATATGGCCAATAAAATAGTCATATAATATTTTTAGGACTGTACTACGATAATTTTAAATATAAGACTATAAATACCGCACAGTAAAAAATTTTGTGTTAAATTTAACATA
>NW_020229554.1:0-64759 GCF_003227725.1 Camponotus floridanus
ATTTGTTTATGACTGTAGAAAATTTTTATTTATTCTTCCAAATTCTTATATCATCCCCTTCAAAGTAGTCCCCGCCGGTGGTTTGTGGAACGATATGTAAGCTCTAAGCTCAAAAGACCGCTTCGGGGACACCGTTTTGAATCGATTGATGAGATAAAAGAAAATCGAAGAAGGAACTAAAGGCCATTCCAACCATCGAGTTTCAGAAATGTTTCGAGGATTGGAAAAATCGCTGGCATAGTGTATTGTATCGGGCGGGGATTACTTTGAGGGGATGATATAGATTTGGAAGAATAAATAAAAATTTTCTAAGTTATAAACAAATTGGCTTTACTTTTTGATCACAGTAGTATGTATAATAAACTATTTATTGATATTTTTGTATTCTACGAAGATGCTCTCTTTGTTATGTTAAATCATTAGACCGGTGCAACGTAAACGATACTTTTCGCGACACTCCTATCTTAGTAACGCAGTTGGAGAAAACGATTGGAAAAAACGAAATGAGATCTGCGCTCTGATAATTATACAGAAATAACGTAATGAATATGTTACATATATTTTACAAAACATTTCTTTTAATTTTTAAAATTTATAATATGAAAAATTTTCTATTCTGATTATAGCATTATTAAAGGACACTTGTGAAAAAAAAAGTTATGTAACGAATGTACACAATATTATTGGGACTCATAATTATGATAATTTTGCTCGATAATCAGTTCAGAAAGTGAATCTTAATATCTTTCACTACGAAAGGAATAACGTGATTAAAATTTTCAGATCGCAAATAAGAAATGTTGCAAAAGAAAAATTTTTTATTAATAAATATTGCTCTGATAGCAAAAACATAAAACACCTAATTAAAAATGAACAAGAAAAAATGGAGAATAGCCTAGTTATTCAAACTCAGAAATAAAGGTCGATTTCGATTTTTTGAATATAGTAGAAATGCAATAACTCTACTTACAAATAGATATTGGCTAAGCAAATTTTACTATTTATTTTGTATTTTCTTTTGTATTTTTTTTCTTATATTTCCATTATGCTACAAAAAGAACAGTAGAAAGTAAAGCATATATCGCGACACCAATAAAAAACAATATATTTAATCAATGATTAAAGTGTGGCCAATTGGAAGTAATAAAAAAAAGTAATAAAATATATAGAAAGTGTTCTGTGAATCCGTAATTACGTATGTTTTCATAAAATATAAGACATCGTAGATTTTCTATATGAGAAAGAAATAAGAAGTATATATAAAAAATTCTTTACGAATGAATGTAACATATAATAAATCTATATATTTAATATAATATTAATATAGTATTTTAAACGTATAATAACTTAATATAGTATTTATAATATGCATTTTATATCTCTTTATATCTTATTATATATATATATAAGTATATATATATAGTATATAGGAAATTTTATAAAATTTTATAAAATTTTATAAATCTTACATACATCTTTATGGCGGCGAAGCCGCTAAATGCTTCGAAGCGTTCGCTTTATTCAGTTAGGACGAAAAGAATAAGTTTCATTATTTTGATTACGCAATGCTTCGAAGCATCTCTAGCGTTTCCCAGATCGCAGTCAATAATGTCAGATTCTGGTCGCTGATATAATAGCATTCGGTATCATGACGCACACAACACGTACGTGTGCGCTCGAGACTTTGGGCAACATCGGCCAGTAAAAAGGTTGTCTCCCCTTCTCGAGTTATACGTAGCTATGCAAATCCCGAAATCTCGAACAGATGAATTGGCGATGAGACGTGCATGTTTACTATAAATCTTTATCTTATAAACTACTATATATTGTACAACATAGTAATATATGCAAAAATAAGTTTTACCTAAATAAATAGATTTGATTTGATAACAAAAAGTTAAAAATAAATATAACTCTTAGATAATTAATTTTTAATTAAATAATAATTAATTTAAAATAATTATTATTAATCAAAAGAATGAATATTTACGTTTTAATATATTATACTTTTAAATATGAAATTCTACCCTTAATTTAGCTAACATGAACGTTTTTTTTAAATAAATGTCTTATTAAAATAGTTTTAAAAATTGTTTGACAAAAATGAAATAAAAGTAAGATTAAAATAGTTTCTTTTTAATCAGATCAATATTCTCATTATTTTATTTTATAAATGTATGACGTACATATTGTTTGATGGAAATCGTAAGAAGATGATAGGTAGGTGATGATGTAGTAGATGATGGTAGGTTTTATATTTCCCTCTTCCACATCAAGATAGAAATATAAAAAATTGTTATTAATTCAATATTATTGCTTTATATACACATACATATATGTATGTACATATTATATGTATATATATGTATAAAATCATATAGATAATCATTTTACACGCTTATATTTTTTATAAGCGTGTTTTTGATGTCTTTTATAGGCATGGTGTTCTTTACAAATAGAATTACTTTTTAAGAGAAGGAACCTGTACGTGTGTGTGTGCTATAGCAATAACATTTGCAACAATTACAATGTAGCCTTAAAATATTTTATCTTTTTTTAAGCAGCAGTAACATATAATTTGCCCGCCGATAAGAAATAAATGCTTTTCATTAATTTTCATGTTTATAGTTATTTCGCCTCTCATTTTCAACGCTGATTTTATCGAATTAAGAAGTGGCATTAACATATGTTAAAGAGAATTTATTGCAATTTTTTTCAGATTTTAAGTCAGTTAAAATCCAAACTGTCTTCTTTGGATGTGCATTTGAATTAGGAAGTAATCAGTATATTTCTCAAAGTGGAATATTTATATTATTTGACAATTAGCGCTGCAAAAGATTCCTTTCACATATCATTAAAATTTAATTTTGATATTTTGTTTTTTTTCCAAAGTTAAATCTGCTGTAATATAAGCCATTATTTTTTTAAGAATTCTTCTTCATCGAAGCTATCCAGAATTCCCGTAATAAAAAAAAATATTTAATATATAATAATATTTCTCTATAATCGACTAAAGATATAGATAGTCCAAAAACTTGTAATTTTATCAAACCACAAATCATTTGTAATGGACAATCTTTTATGTATTTTTTGTGTAGTTAGATAAATTGTAAACAATTCTTTCGAATAGTTATAATATATATTGTATTCACCTAATCTTCCATCGTTACATTATTAAGATACTCCTCAGATTCTGATCTGACAATGAGTGCTGTTCAGTTCCTAATTCAAATGTACATCGGAAGAAAAACATTTTGGATTTTAATTAATTGATTTAAAATCTAAAAAAGAACGTAACAAACTCCCTTCAACATGTATTAATGCTACTTCGATAAAATCAGCGTTGAATATGAGAAGCGAAACAGTTATAAACATGAAAATTAATGAAAAACATTTATTTATTATGTCGGCGGGCAAATTATACGTTACTGCTATTATAAAAAAAGATAAAATATAAAAAGCTAAAATATTTTATATTGATAAAAATATTTTAAGGCTACATGTTGCAAATGTTATTAATACAGCATACAAAAAAAAGTCCCTTCTTTTAAAAAATAATAAATTCTGTCTATAAAACACTATGCCTATAAAAGATGCTCAAAACCTCGTTTATATAAGATATAAGCATATAAAGAGATTATTTATACGATTAAATATATGTATGTTTACATGATATGTATACATGTATATGTATGTGTGTACGTAAGGTAATAACGTTGAATTAATAACAATTTTTTTATATTTTCTTTTTAATAGAAGAGATTATCATCTTTTTGAGGTTTCCGTCGAACAACATGTGTATCGTACATTTATAAAATAAAATGATGAGAGAATGTTGATCTAATTGAAAAGAAATTATTTTAATCTTGCTTTTATTTTATTTTTGTTGGACAATTTTTAAATATATTTCAATAAGACATAAAAAAAGCATTAGCTAGACTAAGAGTACGATTTTATATTTAAAAATATATTTAATATGCTAAAAAGAAATTATTCATTCTTTTAATTAATTATTATTTTCAATTATTTAATTCATATTTAAAATATATTTTATTTCAATTTTAAATATTTTATTATAAAATCAAATCTATTTATTTGTGTAAAAATTATTTTTGCATATGTTACTATGTTGTACAATATATAGTAGTTTATAAGAGAAAGATTAATAGTAAATATTTCACGTCGCATCGCCAATTCGCCAGTTCGAGATTTCGAGTCTCGCATACAACTCGAGAAAGAAAAAGACAAAAGATGTGTTTTTCCACTGGCCGACGATGCCCGAAATCTCGAGCGCATGAGTATGTACACGCTTGTGAATCATGATACCGCATGCTACCGGATCCGAAATCTGGCATCATTGTGCGCCGTAGCCTCAGTTTCACGAGCATGTCCAAACCAGTGGCTCTCTCTCTCTCTCTCTCTCCCTCTCTCTCTCGCTATTTCTCTATTATTTCTATTTTATGTTCTTCCGCTCTTCCATACTTACTCTTCTTAAAATTTTCTTTTGTATTTCCTTTTGTGTTTATTTTTGCTTTTACATCTTTTTATGAAATTTTCTTTCCCTTTATTTTTATTTTCCAATTTTACACTTTTGCATATTTATTTATTTTATTTATCTACTCAAAATTATATCTATTCTAACATCTGATTAATTCATTATAAAATGTACTCAAATTATATTAATTTTAAGAAAACTTCAAAAATATAATTATTAAATAGTTTATTAATAAGAAAATGATATACATACTCAGAGAAAAGTTTTTACTTAATAATTAATTTTACGTATATTTAAACTAAATAAAATATTTTCACATTAAATATAAAAATATTTTAAGTGCAAAAATTTATTTTTATACAAGCAAATTTGTTGTTATATTTTTATAACATTACAATCTAACAGCATGAAATTTACATATTGTTTTATATGGTATATTGTAACATGTTTTTGCAACATTTTGCTTCAATACTGAACATTTTACATATTATATTATTTTATAATGTTATATACATTAGAATATTAAAAGTTTGTTTCATTTTTAATTATTTGTAAAAAAAATTTTAATTTTTTATTTATGAAGATGCTACTAACTTTTATTTATAAAACTGCAATATTTGATGATATTGATGAATTTTTTTTCATAATTAAATATATTTTTATTTTAAAAATTTATAATACGACGAATAATTTCGCAACGTTAGTTTAATGATATACGTAACACTTATGTGTATTATTTAAATTTAAGTTTCAATCATTTGTATTTCTTATAATGCTTTCCTATATAATTTAAATACAAGATACTGAATAAAGGTACTACAAATTTTTATTATTATTTTTTCTTACAACTTCATTAACCTTTGATCTGTAAATAAAAAAAAAAATTCAAAATTTTATTTGTTCTAATCGAAGAAGATACTTAAAATATATTTTTATTTAAAGTGAAATTAAGCATTAATTAATTAATTGCTATTTGTAATATAATATTAAACTAAAAATATAAAGACAACTTTAATAGTGTAGAAAGAAAAGCTCTTAAAATATATAGTTATTATATACAAAATTTAAACGCATGCTTTAAGAACAAGGTAAAAATTTTGTATATGCAAAATATATCATTCAAGAGTTCTTTCCGAAGTATTTATACTGTACAGGTTATACATATATGTATATATATATATATATATATATATATATATATAATAAATAAATACTTCAGGGACAGTTCTCGAATTATACAATTCATATATACAATAGAAATTTTTACATTTAAGGTCTTCCTTATAATAAACGCATACTTTGAAGACTATTATATTATATTATAGATTTGAGGGGATACTATTGTATTTTATATTATAATAAACGAATACCCATATTTCGGAGAGAGTTGTTTATATAATTCGCATATATGATGAAAATATTTACATTGTCTCTAAAATATTTGTTTAAATTGACAGTTTTCTGATAGCAATCGCATACTTAGAGGATTATATACAGAATGTTTGATAAAGATTGGACCAACGCTCATGAGTGGTATAGAACATAGAAAATTGAACAGAAAAATCCTTTACCATTTTGTAATTTTCGCAATAATTGAAATATTAATTAAAAAGGATTAGTGAATGATTGCGCGTTTTGCGCGCCTAGACTGTGGAATGTGTCTTCTAGGACTCTAGATATGTCAGCAGCAAATGTCACATGAAAAATTTCATCGTGCATTTTTCGACTCTTCTTTTTTCATTATTGTGCAACTCATTGCTAGCACATCTAGAGAATATATATCCCATTTAGCTACGCAAAACGCGTGCTTACTTGCTGATACTTTTTAATTTATATTTTAATAGTCATTATAGAAACTGCAAAATTGTAAAAAACATTTTTGTCCAATTTATTGCGTCCCACTTACGGGCATTGATCTAATTTTATCAAACATTCTATATATAATCCTGTGTTTATCCTAAATATGTGGTTGCTATAAGGAAACTTTCAATTTAAATATGTATTGAAGACAATGCAAATATTTTCATCGTATAATTATGTAATTCAGGAACTCTCCTCGAATGCGTATTCGTATTATTATATATAAAATACAATATATTTCTCAAAGTATATAACGTAGCATAGTAGTCCTCAAAGGATGCAATTACTATAAGAAAAACTTTAAATTTAAATGCATGCATTTAAATGCATTTGAGGACAAGGTAAAAATTTCTATTGTGTATGTAAATTGTATAATTCGAGAGCTGTCCCCGAAGTATTTATTTATTACATATATAAAAGGGTCTTCAAAGTATGCGCTTATTATAAGGAAGACCTCAAATTTAAACGCATGCTTTGGGGACAAGGTAAAAATTTCTATTATTTATATGAATTGTATAATGCGAGACCTGTCCCCGAAGTATTTACTTATTACATATATATAAAAGTCTCCAAAATATGCATTGTATATTAAAAGTTATGTAATTTCAGAATAATTGCCTTATAAAAAATTTGGTAATTGTGGATGTATTATTATAATTATATTGTATACAATTACGATAAAAATAAAAGATGTCTCAAATTATGCGTTTAACATACATATATATATTTATATTTTATATATATATATATATTTATATTATATATATATATATATATATATATATATATCTATATATATAATTAAGATAAATTTTTATAATAATTTTCTTGGAAACTACTGAAAGATATACTTGATTTTCCACCATTTGCATATATATCCTGTATTGGTTTTTTTTCCTTAAGATATACATATAATTTATAAAACTGGTCATGCATAATCCAATAAGCTATTCCAAATCAATCGTATTATCTCTCTGTATTATCATGAATCAAAATTTGGATAAAAACATAAATTTTTGAATACTATCATTTTTGAAATTAAAAATAACAGATATAATGTAGCGGACAGAATCACAACGAAGAGGTATAAAATTTATCAAAATTTATCAAAATGTAACAATTAATTAGATATATTTCTACAGGACATTTTTTAACAACCAAACCCGACAGATGTAAACTTTTTCAAATTTCAAGATGCCGGCTGTCCTATTTTAAGGCCTATGTAAATTTCCTTTAACGTAAATTTTCTGATAATTTTATACTCGTATATCTTAGCGAAATAAAATCGTACAGTAGCAATCGAAAATAAATTTGAAAGGTAAAGATTAGTATTATATGATGCCATTAGTAGAAATATTTTAAAAAATTAAGTTTCCTCATAATAAATTTATGAAATTAACCAAAATAGCCATTTTTGGATTATTTAATCACAAATTACTTGAAAACCAGATGTGCTAGGGAAATTTTGCAGCTAGTTTCGTTTTCTGCGTCAAAAAATTCATCAATTTACCTACTGCTTTTTGTAGACCTGTTAATTGTCTAGTTTGAAATATAAAGATTCAAAAAGAAGAAGACCCCATTTAATTGTCTAGTTTGAAATACAAAGATTCGAAAAGAAGAAGAAACAAAACAAATTTTTATCATCTTTAAAAGTAAGCTGTCCGAACTGATACAAAAAAATATAAATATGAGTAAAACATATAATTTAGGCTATACTAAAGATAATTAAGCACGCCTATTTGAATATCAAATTCGTTTTTCTAAGAAACAAATTTTCATATAATAAAATTTTACTATATTTACTATATATTTTCGACTTATTTTCTTATATAGAATCATCTCCTTTTTATTTGTATCATCAGTTTTGAGGCATTTGATATTATTATATATATTTTTTTATAAAATTATATATTTATTAAGTTGTTTTATTATTTACTTGTAACAGAGCTCGCAAGAGAGGTTGAGAAGATGTCACCAGCACGAAACGGTGCGCTCGACGATAATGAAACTCTAATTCTTGAACATTAAATAGGAATATTTTGACAGGGCAAATTTCTGGAGGATATCAAGTCGAGGATTCATTTCATCTATCAATACTACGAGTATCATATTATTATGTGAGTGTACAAGAAATTAATTGTAATCTCCGCCCAGCAGTAAAGTCAAATGAGATTCCGTTGGTAGACATCTCATTAAAATAAATATCTATGAATTAATATAAATTTACAATAATAGAGAGAAAATGTTTCGTAATAATTTTTTTCGACAAGTTTATAATGATATTGTTATATGATAATTTATAATAATATACAATAATAAATGTGTATGACGTGAATAGGGTTCTTTTTATAATAAATAAAAATATTTCAGTTTTTATCTCTACATATTCGTTGAAAATTAACTTACCGATGTTACTAAATCTGTAGGAAGGCCGTTTTTCTGACGATGTAATATTCTATAGGAAGGCCATTTTTCTGACGATGTAACATTATTATTTATGATAAGAGAAAATATGCCTACAATTAATAACGAGAAAAGAACACAGATGGACACGTTTGACATACTTTCGAAAGTTTTACTATATAATAATAGAATATTAAACTTTTGAAAATAAATTCTTTTTACAGAGGAAAAATCTGCTAACTTTGCTCTTCCGATGGAAGTGAATCGAATATCAAGTATATATATAACATCGTGCTTTTATAGTAATTATATGCTTGATCGATTTTATTCGGATAAGTGCACGTGTGTATATGTGTCATATTTTAATTTAACTGTGTTTTATACTCTCATTTATTTGGGTAAAAAGATAACATGTTATAAGCTATAATTATAAAAGAATCATAATATCGGAAGAAATGTATCTATAGTAATATCTTTCTTCGACGTATGTGACATAATAAATGAATATATCAGTATAATAAGCGGGTTCATCTTTCCTCGATAATAAAACGATGGAACAGATTGAAAGGTATTTGACTTCGCTCGTTTTACTTTCTATAAGCTATTCGTTGTAATAATATAATTTATATATTTCTCTTTTTATGAATTATTTTTTGCGTATGCATATTATTAATTTCTCATCTAAAAAAGGATTTTGTAATAAATATACTAATAAATATACTAAATGCATAAATGTACTAATGCGCAGTTGTTTTATTACTTTGACAGTAATAGAACAGGATGATAGAACTACAGTGATTATGTGATAGTCTGATGACAAATGTGATTCGCATTTTCGTATGTTTCTGATAAAAGAAGATAATAGAGCATCACATTTTAGTAGGAATATAATTACATATAATTACATATGAATGGGCGGCCATGTTGGGTTGGAGGAGAGACAGGCCGGAAAAGAGTAGTGGAGTGAAAGTGGAGAGAGTGGAGGATGGAGGAGTATCTGGAGCGTGAGAGTTGGAGGAGGGAGAGGAGAGAGATTGAGGATCAAGAGAGCATGGAGGCAATGACAGGAGAAGGGTGGAGGAGAAGAACGAAGGAGTTGGAAAATGTGAGAAAAAAGTGCTGAGTAAGGAAGAGTGTGGAGAGGGAAAGGCAGGAGGATGAGGGGCGAGTGCGGTAGGGGGGAGGAAATGGTACGGTAGGACAGAGTTAAGGAAGTGGAGATTAAAGAGGGAGCTGGGGTAGAAGAGTGGCGGACGAGGTGGAGAGAAGGAAGAAAGTAGATGGCGCGCAAAGGCGGTAGTATCGAGGGAAGGATCGACAAATCGACAGATCGATAAAGAGATGGTGACTGTTGGGGATAGCACGTGTGGCGAGAAGGAAGGATCGGGAAAATGGCTGGAAGGTGTGATGGTGTGGTGGAGGAGCTGAGGGAGATAAGGAGGGTGATGGAGGAGATGGTGGGGTTAATGAAGGTAGTAGTGAGTGGGTTAGAGAGGATGGAGAAGGGTGGACAGAAAGAGAAGAATGAGGGGGTTAGGAAGGAGGAGTGCGGTGAGAAGATGGAGGAGAGGAGGAGAGGAATGGAGAGGAAGGTGGAGCGGGAGGGAGACAAGAGGAATGAGGAGGTGAGGAAGGAGGCGCAGATATTTCAGAAGGAGGAAGAGATAGGAATGCGAAAAGAAGAGAGAGGAGCGAAGGATGACAGGGAGGACAGAGAGGAAGAGAAAAGGAGGCATAGGTCGGACGGGAAGGAAGAGGTGGAGGTAGATAGGAAGCAGGAAAAGAGGAGGATGGAGCGGAAGGGAGGAAAGAAAGCGGAAGTGGAGGAAAGAGTACAGGCAGAAGAGGACGGGGGAGGGAGGAATGACAAGAGGGGAGGGAAGATTGAGAGTACGGAAGAGAGGAGGGTGAGGGGCAGGTAGGAAAGTCGGTGAGGAGGTGGGAAGGAGAGAATTCAGAAGAGGAAAGTTGTAGGAAAGAATGGTGGGAGCTGGTGGCCGAGGAAGAGGAGAAAAAGAAGGAGAGGAGTGAAGATGGGAAGAAGGAGAGAGAGAAGAAGAGAGAAGAGAGGAAGGAAGAAGAGGACAGGATAAAAATGGAAGAATCATGGAGAAGATTTGAAGAAAGGAGAGACAGGAGAAGGAGGAGCAGGGAAAGGAGAGAGGTAGAGAGGAAGGAGAAGGAAGGAGAGGAGAAGGAGGAGAGAGAAAAGAATGAATTTGGTGTGGAGAGGAATAGATGGAGGTAGTGCGGAAGAGAGAAGGAGGATAATGGAGAGAATAATGGAGGTGGAACTAGGAAGGAAGGTGGAGGTAGGAGAGGTAGTAGAAAGGAAAGGGACGGCGGGCACGGTGCTAATAGTAAGGATGGCAAAGAAGAGGGATAGGGAAGGGATTTTAGAGAGAGGTGGGAAGATAAACAGGGACTGGGGGATAGGGGTAGACGAAGATCTGACAATGGAGGAGAGGAAGGTTAGGTGGAGGCTAGTGGAAAGGGCGAGGATAGAGAAGGCAAGGGGGAACGAGGTAGAGGTAGGGAACAGGAAAATGTGGGTGAACGGGGAGGTTTGGCGGTGGGACGCAGAGGAGGACAGGTGGACGGAGGGGTCAGAGGGTTCGGAGGAGGAAAACGAGGAGGAGAGGTATGAGTGAGAAGGAGGAGTAGGGGGAATTGGAGGATAGGAGATGAAAGGGGGAGGATCAGGGGGGAAATGGAAAAGGGGGAGTAGAAAGGGGAAGACGCAGAGATGGAGAGAGATTGAGGGAAAGGGGAAAGGAGGATGGGGAGAGAGGGTAAGGTCTGAGACAGGGGGACAAGGGGAGGGAAGAATGAGTGTGAGAATATGTAGAGAGGAGGAGGGAAAGGTCGGGGTTTGTGGTTGGATTGTTTCAGATAAGAAGTTGGAGGTAAGGTTGAAGGAGAGATAAAGGAGGAGAAGGCGAGTGAGGATGGGGAGAGGGAGAGGAGCAAGGGAGAAAGGAGAGAGCCCCGTACGGTGGAGAGGAGAAAGAAGGAGGTCATGACGGGGCAAAGCGGAAGAAGGGAAGGAGAGAACATGAAGCGAAATGGCAAGGAGAAAAGTGAAGGAGTAGAGGAGGAGAGGTGTCAACGGGGGGTGAGGCAGAGTGAAATGGTGAGGGGTGGCCGAGGGGAGGGAGGGGTGTTAGTATGTAATGGCTGCCCAATGGTCAGGTCGGAGGGGTTAGGGGGAGCAGGTTTTGTACAGGGTTCGGGAACGCTCCCTTGAAAAGCGCCATTGTATGCCGGAAAAGGGAAACAATAAACTTATTCATTCATTCATAATTACATATGAATGTTACGCCTCCTAAATTATGGATATACGGAAGCGAGATAATATCTTGCTATAGTGATAAATAACAAATGATAACATCGTGCAACATTATTATGCTTAAGCCCGAGGAGGAAAGAAAGAAGAAAGGGCGTAACAATCACTTCCCGAGATTAGGTGCAGGATCGATTCGAGCGAACCATCAGAGAGATCGAAAACATCAAAGAGAGATTTTACATTGTTTATGATATGTTCCTATATCCATTCAATGATCCCTTTTTGGTAAAGAAATTTAATCCTTATTACTGGAGACAGGACTTAGTGTAATTCAGAAGTAGGGATGATGAAAGGAGTTAATTAAATGGAATGCAAAATTTCATTAAAATTACCGAGTGAATTTATTATTAATCAGAAAAGAGTAGTTAACGTAATTTATAACGATAAAATCAATTAATAGATAATAATTAGGCATTATTCTCTAATCTTTACATATGAGCATGTGTATGTGTGTGTGTGTGTGTGTGTGTGTGTGTGTGTGTGTGTGTGTGTGTGTGTGTGTGTGTGTGTGTTCGTTTGGACATGGATATGACATCTAATTAGATAAGAGATTATACATCTCCCATAGGATATATATCGGAAAAGATGAAATATAAAGAAAAAAAAATTGATAAAAATAATGGAATTACTGCTTGATTGTTTTCGGAAAAGCGATTGGAAGCTTTGGAAGTTTGATGAAAGATTGGTAATGATTCTGATGACTATCGTGCGAATTAGCGGCATTATGGTTTTTATTGTAGATTAAGTTTTATTCAGTTATGAATCAACTTAATACGGCTCATGGATAAGAGTCGCGAATAAAATATCGAAATAACTGCTGAATGAATGCGAATTACGTGACTGTGAACGAATGTACATGAATACGTGAATAACTTAAATTCGTATATCCCTTGAAAAAAATTCTTACAAAGGTAAGAAAAAATACGCCACGTACATAAAGAATATTCTACCTTGTATGCAACAAAATATTTAATGAAGAAAGTCCTTAAAAGTAATTTACAATAATTTTCCCTCACAGAATCATTTTTCTAAAAAATAAAACCTCAACAAATAATTTTCCTAAAAAAATATTAAAAAATAAAATATCAAAACTAAATATAAAATAAATATGAAATCAATAATTACTATTAGCCAAGTACTTAAGAGCATTTGTAAATTTGATATAATATTTGCCATGAAATATCAATCTTACATTATAGAAATATTATACATAAATCCTCCTAAGAAAAATTAAAACCCATTATTTATTCAGAGAAAATTGATGTTTAAAATATTTAATAAGAATTAGGATTATTTTAATTCTTAAAACATTTTTTATATAATGTATATAATTTGGAAAAAAAATTGTACGCAAGTTTCAAATCGCAGTCTTTAAATCGAAGTAAGTTATGAAAACTTGGTGTGCCCGGATCGTAATCAAATACAGATTAAATATTTAATTACATAATGTCTAATATTTTACATTTTATTGGAGATATATTTGTTTATAATGTAAACAATCCGGGTCAAGATACGGTAGTGCCTCGCGGCAAGTTCATGCGAAGCATTAGCGCGACACTCCGTGTATCTATACGCGAATCGGACAGATGAGAGTAACTTAAATTATTGGATTTCAATAACCGCTGAATTCGAATCGAATTCTTATTAGCCGTTCCCATCATGTCTTCCTATCTCGTAGCGTTTGTAGTGATCGATTACGTTCGCGTTTTTATCGAAGATGAGACTATTAATATATAGATCGAAATTGGTGCTGCATACAAAATTTGCACAAGTTGTTCAAAAATCTAAAAGGCTATTGACAGAATACACCAACAGCACCTCTAAAGTTCCAAAAATGGATCTTGTAGTACTCGCACGATTCATATCTCATATTCATAATTTAAAAAAAAAATATGTAATTTGCAATTAACAATTACATATTTTTTTCTTTGAAACACTGTGTGTTTTCTTTACACCAATCGATTTCTCACATTATTTTGTGCATAAAAGTATTAAGGTAAAATAATCGAAAAATGAATATTTTAGTAGATATTTTATGATTTATGTAGAATTAGGAAATTATTCAAGCCTCATAACTCGAAAAATATTTAACGAGAAAATATTTTATTATAGTGTTTTGGAAAGCTCTCGAGGTCAGCACAAGAATATGTAATAAAAAATAAGGGGTGCCATTTAAAAGAATTGAGGTAATCTTCACATGACCTTCAAATGACTCTTCAAGGTCAAATCAATGATACCATTTTATGGCCCCCTCAAAACCATACAAAACATATCTGAACCATTTTTCTCTAAAATTAAAAATGAGAGAGATATTTGGGGTGGACACTTAAAATGGAACACCCTGTATACACACACACACACACACAATATTTTAAATACTTCTCTATATAATGCCACATATTTTCTTGTTAATATAATATGATTCCTCATATTTTATATTTTTATATTTTCCATAGAATTACGGAGTAAAATTTTACCTTCAATTTTTTTAAAATTCTAAAATGTTTGAAGAAAATTTTTGGGACGATTGTATAATTTTGTCGTATAATTATGTTCAATAAAATTTAACAAAATAAGATTAACAGATTTTTGAAGAGGTAGACGCGTACGCATTTGATAAATTTTATTGGCGTTTACATTTTTATATCTTTATTCAATAGCGTTTATATATCTTTATTCAATAGCATTAATATATGTTAATAATATGTTAATAATATATGTTAGTAATATATGTTAATAATATGTAAAAATTTTATATACTATAGTGAACGTGAATAATGAATCACATTTACGCGTTTCCATATTTATTTAAGCACTTTACTTGTTCCTATTCATGACGACAAAAAATTTATCATAATTAAAAGCGTGTCATTGAAATGTGGTAGGTGGTTGGCTGCAACGCATTTCAAACCGACTTATACGCGACGAGCGTTTCCATGTTGGAACGAGCCAGCATTAAAAGCTCCTTTCGATATCTCTATAAAACATCATCAAAATTATACAGTTCTATCCAATATGCCAATACGGGAAAAATCGGAGGATAATAAAAATGGCATGATATGGACGCACTTTGACACGACTCCCATCATGTCAACTTATCTCGTAGCATTTGTGGTGGTTGATTACGTTCGCGTTCCTACTGAAGATGAAACCATTAATATATGGTGCAGATCGAAAGTAGTGCCGCATACAAAATTTGCACAAGAAGTTGTTCAAAAATCTAAAAGGCTATTGACAGAATACACCAACAGAACCTCTGAAGTTCCAAAAATGGATCTTGTAGTACTCCCACGATTCATATCTAATGCCATGGAAAATTGGGGACTTATTATTTTTGTGTAATATATGCAATTTGAAAAAAAATATCAATAGAATAAAGCATTTCAGATGTCTTGTGTCATATAAATTCAAAATTTTTTTAACTTTTGTCAAATCATTAATTCTGCTTAATTAATATTGAATATTATAACTATAGATTTTCACGAAAGAATAGATTACTTATTTTACTGGAAATTATAATTATTATTTATTGTTTTAGTTTTTAAAATAATAAAAATTATTTTTTTTATAGAAAGGGGTACTTTAAAAATTTTTTGGTTATGTAAATAATTTAAAATTGAATTCAAAATTAAATTTTTTTCTGTGGAATACTTTTATAAAATATAAAGTATATGCATGCACGCATGCGGGCGTTTATATATATATAAACACACACACACACACAGATACACAAATAGAATAAAGATATAATTGAATTCTATTTTGGATTCCACAAAAGTTGAAAAGATATAATTTTAAAATATAAATTAAAATATAAATTAGATATACATATATATACATATTTTCTCTGTATATCTATACATTTTTTAAATATAGAGAAATTCATTACTTTAAATAATTATTGTATATATAAACTTCCACATTTATATATTATAATTATTTTAAGTAAAATGTTTTACAATAGATTACGTAATTATAAAATATTTTGACATGAGTATAACTGTATTTATATAATAATTTTTAGTGAAACAAGCTTTGCATACAATGAAAATTTCAACACAATATCTGCTAAACTAGATGTAGCGGAGACAATAGTACATGAAATGGCACATCAATGGCTTAGTAATGTAGTCACTCCATCATGGTGGTTAAGTTCTCATGTATGGTTAAGGGAGGGTTTGACGATGTTCTTCGAAGAATATATTCTCAATCAGGTAGGTTCATTATTGCAAATTTTGCAATAGATTTCGCAAAAACGTTTCAATTAAATTCAAATATAATATTGTATAATACAGTTGTAACTTTCTATATGACAAAATATAATATAATGATTAGTAACTTTCTATATGAAAAAATATATTGCTAATAATTTTAGATTATGATTACTTAAGAATTTAAGACAGATTTCTTTATTATTATTATTATATATCATAGTAACTGATATTTTATTATTAATTTAATATTAAATTTTTAAATTCAATCCAATTTTAATTAATTAAAATTAAAACTTATGTATATTTCAGATGTTCGAGAATTGACGAATAATGGAATACTTTGTTGTTAATATTCAGCAAACAATTCTTCAGAAGGATATTCATATGAGTATGAGCTCAATTATTAGAAGTCAATAGACCCAATGAAATTGAATCACTCTTCGATACTAATTATGGCAAGGGTACGATAAAATAAATAAGTTATCATTCAAGTTTCCGAACATAGGTGATCTAAAGAAAAAGAAGAAACAATAAGAAAAATTTTTACTAGTGATATGTTTATCAATCTTTATCTTTAATGTTCTCTTTTATTAGCTATGTTCACAAATTTATGGATGATAATATATTTTATTATTATTATTTTATGTATATCAATTTTTGAATTTATTTATTATTATTGCAGCACCCGCTATAATGGGTATGTTACAACATATAATTTCCGACGAGATTCTTCGAAATGGTCTTATTAAATATTTACACACACAGTAAGTAATATGTTTATCTTTTCACATAGACATTTTTTTGGTGAAGTATTCAGTGTAATAATAATTCAACTTAAAAGTAGAAAGTTTAAAATGTTTTATCGTTAAATTGCTGATATAATAAATCTATCAATAAAACACTATATAAGTGAAACTTTATTTTTTACATCAAAACTTTATTTTGTAAATGAATAATATTTTACATTTTTCAATAAACAACAATTACAATAAATAACAATAAATAATAACTTAAGAATTATCAGAAAATTAAAAATTTTGTTACTAAAATTTTTAAACAACAATAACTTATGAATGATAAAAATAGCATGCGTTTACAAATAATCCCTAAGAATTTTACAAAATATTTTCTAATCTTTTTCAGAAGGAAAAAATTAATCATTATTACATTTTGAGTGCGTCGATATAAGATATATTTGATAGTATTAATTGTGGATTTATCTATACTTATATATATATATATATATAGTAATGTATATTTATATTCGCCATATATTATTAAATTAAATTAATTTCAATTATTTTAATATTCTTCTACTAATAAAATTTATTATTTATTATTAAAAAAATTTACTTATTTTATCGATTTATTCTTTTTTACAATTTTTTTTCTATTAATTCTTTTAATTTAGTAATCATTTTTAGGCTTTCAGCAAAAGTTGTTTAAATAAATGAGTAGAAAATGAAATTTCTTTTCACGAACTTATTGTCGTACATGGTGCCAGAACATTCGAACCTCCAGAATAGTTGGGGAAGATCTCGAGTCCCATCACAGCAGGTAATCTTTATCTCATTTCTATTGTATTTACTCGAGACACGTAGGAAAAACTAATTGGTCAAAGCACAATACAGACAAAAATACAATAATCTTTCTCCATCTCCACATAAACACATGCATAGATATAAAGTAGTGTTGTGCGCCTTGCATATTTGTATACAACACATAAATGTGGTAAATGCAAGTATTCTTGGTTGAATTATTTAACAAAAGATCGCGCTCACGAATAGCACTCGAGAGCAGTTAGCAGTGTGCACAGCACATTTTTAATAGAATTTTCTTGAAACATGCAGGCATTCGTGAATTCTAATACAGAAAATGTAGCAGTTCTCTCTGTGATCGTTCCTGATGGTTCATATAATAATTTAATAATAATAATAAGCAAATCAATCCATAAACACATAGCAACAATAATATAACATTATTGCATAGATTCTCTACATTATACTAGCCTAGCGATGTTACACGTGGAGTTATGGAGGTCATTTATGGTGCCCCATTATAATGAGGACTTATTATATATTTAACGATATATTATAGCGATATTAACGATCTATATAGAGGTCTATGCATTAATGTTATAATTTCCATTGAGCAATGTAATTGCAATGTAATATGCAATAATTACATATTGTTGAATGAGAAATTATATCATTAACGTTATATTATTGTATTGCTTTGTGTTTATTGGGTTGCCCATGTTCATTCTCATCATTGTTGCGTATATAAGAGAGAGATAATTCATAAAATATATATCTTTACAAATAACTTAATTCATTTAAAAAATAACAAGAATTATATATAGAAAATATTTATGAAATATATTACTTATTTAATTAATAAAAATTTAATAAATGTATAATACTTATATACAATTTAAGGAATGTATTTATATACAATTCTTACTATTTTTCGACAAACCAAGTTATAAAAGTGCATTATGTGTATTATAAAGTGTATTATGTAAATTATCCTGTATTATATGATTTAAGATTGATACATTAATGAAGATAGAATCGAAATTATTAATCCAATTTAAATATTATGCATAAAAGCTTGCCCATATAGAAAAATTTATATAATTATATATTTTTATACGAGAAGATGGCTATATATATTTTTTGAAATTAAGTAAAAAATAATTATATCCTCTAAGTAAGCATTTTAAAGAATTATATATACACACGGGATTTTATTATTAGAATATTTAAAACAAGATATTTATTATGGTATGCAATTTTATGTGTTTCGAGTTTTTTTTAAATTTACAAAATGAGGAAGTGAGTTATTTGCTCTTTCTACGCGCACAAATACAGTTTTATAAAACTGTACAGAATAATTTGATCCTTATTAAGTTGCCTTTCCCCTTCACCAACATCAAATAAAATTGTGCCTATCAAATAATTTAAGGCCAATTATGTATCAACAATTAATTTTACATTGCTTCTTTTCCTCACTAATGTAATACAAGAATTCATAAAATTACTAATAAATATATTTTAACATTAATAGCTTTCATTATAAGAGGGAGCTACTTTACAAAAGTATTTTATAAACATACTGGCAATTTCATGAAAACGTCAATTATCAATTATTTCACCACGCAACAAATGCAACATCAAAACAACGCAATCTTGTATATAAGAATGATAACGAAAAAATTCTGGAATATCTGGACTATTTCGTGTAAATTTGAAAGCGACAAAAAATTAGATTATTATTGCTATAAATGCTAAAACAAACACTAAAACTTTCAAGTAAAAAATTTATATAAATTATATTTTATAAATACGAGTATTAAATAAACAATTAATTTTCCTCCTTCTTTTTCATACATATTAATATACATAATGTTAAATTAGTAATAATGTTTAAATTTTTTCAATAGATTTCTATAAAATATCTATATTTCCTATTCTGTGTAATTTCTGTTCAAATTTTTTTCTAAAAGTACATTTCTATTTCCATTTTATTTTAATAGATATTAATATTTATAATTTGTGAATTGTCAAAACATCTTGGAGAGATAGTTTAAACGACGGTTAGAGAGAAGTAACACAAATACTTGAGGTCAATATTTTCTTGTATCTACGTATACCTATTTGTCCCAAAGCGTGTGGATAATGTGACGAGAGGCAGTTAAGGGGATGTCTTCCTTTTTTACCGACAAAATTTTGTGCACGCTATAGTCTTTATTAGTTGCACAGAATAATAAATGCTTTTCCACAATTAAATTACACATAGCAACAAAGATGAGAGTGAACCATTTTTTGTTCAAAATGAAAAAAAAATAGAAAATTACAGTTTTCTTATCGGCTTCTGACATCAACTCGTAACAATATTAGCTGAATATAAAAGTTTTGCAGTTTGTACGTACAAAATAAGAGCACTCTCACCTCAGAATTTCCTGAAGAAATATACATGAAGTCAGAAATGCGTTTAGAAGCGAAGTAAAAATAATTAGTGTGCACAAAAATTTCGTGCATATGTGTGTGTGCGAAATCGAGGCATGTGAGTAAAACAGTCCTGTAAATTAGTTGCTTGCTAGCGCGACAGACGGCGCTATAATCGATTTGTGTGACAAGGAGAGTCAATGTCGTACCATCCTTTTCCTTCATCTTGCGTGTAATAGGATACGTTAGTATACATGTACGCGCCCACTAAAGCATTAAATTCTTGCGTTTTTTTTCTCAAATTCCGCGTAGTAGATACTTGTTGTCACACAACGACGTAACAAGCTGCGAGAAAACAGCGTTACAACGTGTTGCGTAAAAAATATTCTGTGTAAGTTATACATATATACAATATATATATATATATATATATATATATATATATATATGTGTGTGTGTGTGTGTGTGTATATATGTGTGTGTGTGTGTGTGTGTCGGTGTGAGTGTGTGGGTGGGTGTGAGTATGTGTATGTATAGACGTATATATGTACAAAAGTAATGCGAAAATTTCGTGAAGAAACAAGAAGGTAATAAGAACAAGCAAAATAAAAAGAGCGAACAAAAAATAACATGAGCAACGAGGACTCGAACTCCAAACTCGAATCTTCCTTTCACACTATTATTTTCCTCTTGCTCGCATCTATTATTGTCTCGCTCGCTCTTATTATTGTCTCGCTCGCATCTATTATTGTCTCGCTCGCTCTTATAAATGTCTCGCTCGCATCAATTACTGTCTCGCTCACTCTTGATTCTTGGGTCCGCTTATCTTTTCAAGCTGTCTATCATGATTATCAAGTGTGACGGAGAAAGCAAGACGATGAGTAGAGAGCGAGCGAGATGACCTATCATCAAAGAGTTCTGAAGGCTCTTACAATCGGTTTCTTCGCTTCCTCTATCCATTTGCAATTCACGAAGATGTAAACATCTTATAAAATAAAAATTAAAACTTTTATTTTTAATTTCATCAGTTTGAAAATAATTTCAATGAATTAATGAGATTTTTGCGATTAAAATGATATCAAACACGGCCTAAATCGGGTAATTTTTAATTAGTCTGATAATACAAGTTTTATAATTATATATTTAATTAAATTTATGCCACTTATATCGTGTTTGATCTTATTTTAATCGTAACATTCTCATTATTCTATTAAAATTACTTTTAAATGAATAAAAAATGCATTTTCTGACAAGAGACTTTATTTATAATATTCACGAATATATGTCAGAAAATAAAATGCATTTTTTATTCATTTGAAAGTAATTTTAATAGAATAATGAGAATGTTACGATTAAAATAAGATCAAACACGATATAAGTGACATAAATTTATTTAAATATATAATTATAAAACTTCTATTATCAGACTAATTAAAAATTATCCGATTTACGCCGTGTTTGATATCATTTTAATCGCAAAAATCTCATGAATTCATTGAAATTATTTTCAAACCGTGATGGGGGATAGGAGGGCGTGGGAAAGGGTGGTTAGGTTAGAAGTGGGGGATGAGGTAGATTCGGACCATCAGTCGGTGACGGTATGGTTGGGGAAAAGGGGGGAGGGAAGGAGAGGTGAGGGGGAGAAAAGGGAAGAGTGGGTGGAAAGGATGGACTGGTCAGAGGAGGCAAGGGAAGAATATAGGAAAAAAACAGGAGATAGAGATAGGAAAGGGGGGGAGTGAACGAGGAGTTAGAAAAGTTAATGGGAGATTTAAAGGAGATTAAGGGAGCGGTTAGAGTGAAGAGGTGGAAGAAGAAGGGTAGAAGAGGTTGATGGGATAGAGAATGTAAATGGAAAAAGAAGGAGGCGGAAAGAGTATGGAGAGAATAGAGGAAAAGAAATAAGAGTAGGGAGGATTATAGGAGAGAGAAAAGGGAATATAAGGAGTTGTGCGAGAGAAAGAGGAGGCAGAAGAATGAAGAATGAAGGTGACAAAGGAGGCGAGGTCACAGGAACAGGTGACCTGGGGCGGAGGTTTGGGGGTGGAAGGAATGGAATAAGATTGAAAGATTGCAGGAAAGGTATATGAGATGGGTTTTAGGGATTGAGGGAAGGACGCCAGGATATATGGTAAGGGAGGAGGGAAAAAGGGAAAAAATGAGAACGAGGTTGGGGAGGAGGGCGATGGATTATGAGGAAAAACTGGAGAGGGGAGGAGGAGGGGAATGGGCAAGAAAATGTTGGGAAGAGATAAAGAGGAGGGAGGAAGAGGGGGATTCGAAGTGGGAAAGGCAGAGAAGGGATTTTAGGGAGAGGGGGGTGGGTGAGGATGAGGAAAGAAGAAGGAAGGGAGGGGAGAGAAGAGATAGAGAGAAGGGACATTGAGGTACAACAGCAGGAGAGATTTGAGAGGATACAGAAGTCAAAATGGAATAGATGGTACAAAGAGGTGAGGGTTCTGGGGATACCGAAGTATTTAAGAGAAAAGGGGAAGGAAGGGAGAATGATAAGGGTGGCGAGGTTCAGATTGGGGAGTGAGATGAGAGAGGGAAGATATTGGGAGGAGGAGGAGGGAAGGAGAATTTGTGGAATTTGTGGATGGGAGGAGGAATCGTGGGAACATGTGGTGGAGGTTTGCATGAGGGAAGGGGAAGAGGGAGGTAGAGGGAACATACTGGAGATTCTAGAGGAGGACGGAAGGGGGGAAAAGTGGATGAAGAGACTGCAAGAATTGAGGAGACAAAGGGAGAGGGAAAGGGGGACAGGGGACGAACAGACGTTGGACAGTGTGTGAGAGAGAGAGAGAGAGGGAGAGAGAGAGAGAGAGAGGGGGTGAGTGGGGGGTGGAGCGGGAGAGGTTAGGAGAGGTATAAGAGAGAGAGATGCGGCGGTGGCGGGCGGAGGCGATGAGTGGCGGCGGCGTGCGATAGTAGGTAGTGGCGACAGATAGAAGCGAGCGCATGTAAAGTAATGGATGATGTAAGAGGAGCGGTGGTCCTCTTGTACCCCGCAAGGGCAAGAATAAATATTATTATTATTATTTTCAAACCGATAGAATTAAAAATAAAAGTTTTAATTTTTATTTTGTAAGATGTTTACATTTTCGTGAATTGCAAATGAATAGAGGAAGCGAAGAAATCGATTGTAAAAGCCTTCGGAACTCTTTGATGATAGGTCATCTCGCTCGCTCTCTACTCCTAGTCTTGTTTTCTCTGTCACACTTGACAATCGTGATAGACAGCTCGAAAAGATAAGCGGATCCAAGAATCGAGAGCGAGCGAGACAGTAATAAATGCGAGCGAGACAATAATAGGAGCGAGCGAGATAATAATAGATGTGAGCGAGATAATAATAAGAGCGAGGGAGACAATAATAGATACGAGCGAGAGAAAAATAATAGTGTGAAAGAAAAATCCGATTCTCGAGCTCGAATCCTCGTTTCTCGTGCTATTTCTATCTCATTCGCTGTTATTGTTATTTCGCTCGTTTTTATTACCTCGCTTCCTCATGTAATTCTTGCATCACTTTTATACATACATACGTCCATACATACACCCACACTCACACCACCCATCCACACATACACACAATACAACACACACACACACACACACACACACACACACACACACACACACACACATATATGCGTACAGATTATACAGGGTGAGGCAAAAGTATGGAAACCCCTAAATTTTTCGAAAACTATGCATTTTAGAAACAAATGTTTCAGACAAAGGTTGTAAGGTTTCAAGTAATGCATTACGTAGCAATATCAGTGTAACCTTGAATAGCACCGTCAAGGTCACATAAAAATCACTTTGAATTTTTTAAATGGAATCCCCTACTTTTTATTATATATTCTTGTAGCTTGTTTCAAGAGCTTTCTAAAACACTATAATAAAGTATTTTTTCAGTGAGTAACTTTTCAAGTTATAAGGCTCGAAATAATTTCTTAATTTTACATAAACTATAAAATATCTAGTAAACCATTCATTTTTCGATTATCTTACCTTCATACTTTTATGTACAAAATAATGAGAGGAATCAATTGATGTAAAGAAAACACATAGTTGTTTCTAAGAAAAAATATGTAATTTGCAATTAACAATTCCATATTTTTTCTTAAAAACAACTGTATGTTTTCTTTACACCAATTGATTCCTCTCATTATTTTGTACATAAAAGTATGAAGGTAAGATAATCGAAAAATGAATGGTTTACTAGATATTTTATAGTTTATGTAAAATTAAGAAATTATTTCGAGCCTTATAACTTGAAAAGTTACTCACTGAAAAAATACTTTATTATAGTGTTTTAGAAAGCTCTTGAAACAAGCTACAAGAATATATAATAAAAAGTAGGGGATTCCATTTAAAAAATTCAAAGTGATTTTTATGTGACCTTGACGGTGCTATTCAAGGTTACACTGATATTGCTACGTAATGCATTACTTGAAACCTTACAACCTTTGTCTGAAACATTTGTTTCTAAAATGCATAGTTTTCGAAAAATTTAGGGGTTTCCATACTTTTGCCTCACCCTGTATATTTTACCAGATTTTACCGGTTTGCATGTGCGCTCTAGGTAGTAATTAAAAAATACTTTTTAAAAAATATTTATCCCAGAGATGATTCATTCGTGGACTGGTAGTTTTTAGAAATATTACTTACCAGATGCGGTTTGCATGTGCGCTCTGGTTATTAAAATATTTATATTAAATAAAAGTCAGAGGCGATCTATTTCTGAGCTGATTATTTAAAAAATCCAGAGGCGATCTAATTCGTGTGCTAGTTTAAGAAAAACCCAGAGGTGATTTAATTCTGATGCTGGCTGTTCGAAAAGTATTCCAGAGACGATTTAATTTGTGTGCTGGTTATTCAAAAAAATCTAGAGTCGATTTAATTTGTATGTTGATTATTCAAAAAAAATTCGAGAAGCGATTTTAATTTGTGTGCTGGTTACTGTTCAAAAATGGTTTATCAGTTATGATTTGCATTCTGGAAGCGAAATTTAAACAAAATTTAATTCAGAGATTATAAAGATACTTCAACTAAAAAGCATATTTGATAAGAATAAAAATCCAGATAAAATAAATCATTGAACCGATTTTTACATGTTATAAGAGGATTCTTATTTTGAAAATGTGCTATATATTCCGATAATTCTTATGTAATTGTAGCATGTCATATAGCGACAAAAGCTAACAAATTATTGGAGCAAATTACACTGATCGCTGACGACTTTTTTTGATAACACCAAACTTCGAATGTATGATAGCCTACCCGGCTGTGTGGTGTCTATTGGTGACTAAAAAAAATTACTTTCATTGCCGTTGCCTACAAATAATATAATATTTGAAAAGCTTCAACTTGGTAGCATATGCTGTGACTTTCCTTACACTACTATAAACTATAGCCTTAGAAAGAAATCCTTGTAAGGAAAAATATTTCAATAATGTGAAATGTACAAAGCAACATTTTTTTTAAATTATAGCAGAAAGTAAATTGCCTTTTCTAAAATGATAAATTATTCATATATTTTACATTTGACATATATCTTACATTTATCATATCTGATCAAGATATTCCAATGAATATCATTAGAAAAAGACACCTCAGTACAAATCTCATTTGCATATATCAGAGAGACGAAAAAAATATATTATGATTGCGTCTGCAAATGGACGATGAAATCTATTATATTATCGATATAAATCTATTATTTCGATGTTTTTAGAATGTATTATGAAAAAAGTATGTATTATGAAAAAAGAATGTATTATGAAAATATTTATATTATTTATAAATTTTACATTACATCAATTTGCATAAAACATTTTATACTGTTAGCTTTTGATTATATCGATTTAACAAACGTCGTGCATAAATTATAATTTGTAGAAAGTTATATGCAAATATCTTTTTTATTGTATATACAGAATGTCGCAGAGTACTATACATATATAAGCGCTTGTAAAGAGCGCAGTAAATTGAAGAAACAAGTCCCAGCATTTTACAATTTTCGCAATAATAGAAAGAAATAAAATTAATTAATTAATTATATAATAATATTAAATAAAATCGATCGAATGTGTATGTACGCGTGTGTGTGTGTGTGTGTGTGTGTGTGTGTGTGTGGTGTGTGTGTGTGTGTGTGTGTGGTGTGTGTGTGTGTGTGTGTGGTGTGTGGTGTGTGTGTGTGTGTGTGTGGTGTGTGTGTGTGTGTGTGTGTGTGTGTGTGTGTGTGTGTGTGTGTGTGTGTGTGTGTGTGTGTGTGTGTGTGTGTGTGGTGTGTGTGTGTGTGTGTGTGTGTGTGTGTGTGTGTGTTGTGTGTGTGTGTGTGTGTGTGTGTGTGTGTGTGTGTGTGTGTGTGTGTGTGTGTGTGTGTGTGCACATAAACCATAAATTTATTTTTCTTCACAGAAAATGAAATATACACTTCAGAATACACTTACACACATTAAAATGCAATGATTATTCTAATAAGCTGCAATTGCATGTAAGCCATGCAATATATTTTATAAATCATCAAAATATTTATATTTTAATGCAATAATATATCTTATCAAACTGTAAAACAGTCATTAAATGTATTAGAATATGTATTCATCAGCATGTGAGTCAATGAGTAAAATTTGTACTCAATATACTTATGAGTATATTATTTTACTGTAATAACTGGGTTAAATAAAAATGTTATTATTTCGTTACTATTATTATTCTAACAATAAAATTATGACGAGAATACTTATACAATAATTAAGAAGGACCCTACAAAAAAACTGATTTCTAGCTTACGAGAGCTATTATCGAGATGGAAAAATCATGGCTACATCTCTAATGCCATTTACAAATCTCTTCTGTTTACCGATGGGACTTTACCTAGAGCCTATGGTTTACCAAAAATCCATAAGACTAACATTCCATTCAGACTCATCGTCTCATCTATTAATAGCCCTCTCTATTCCCTTGCATTATTTTTGCACAAGGTCATGATTAAGAACTTTCCTATCGCTCCTAGTCACATAAATAACAATTTCGATCTAGTACATAAATTAGCTGATATTCACATTGATGACGATTCTGTGATAATCTCACTAGATGTGACTTCCCTGTTCACGAATATTCCGGCTGATCTGGCTCTTTCCAGCGCCTCGAGCAGATGGAGATTTATTCAGAACATATGTGGTTTGCCTGAATTTGAGTTTTTAAATGCAGTTAGACTAGTATTAAACTCCACTTTTTTTACTTTCAATTACATGTTTTATAAACAAACTTTCGGCACCCCCATGAGATCTCCCATATCACCTATCATAGCTGACATAGTTTTACAGGACTTAGAAGAGAAAGCATTGAATACATTAAGATTTACTCCACGATTTTATTTTAGATATGTTGACGACATCTTAATGACTGTTCCTACAGACTCAATTGACTCGACTCTTTCCATTTTTAATTCCTTTCATGACAGATTACAATTTACTTGTGAACTAGAGGTTGACAGAAAAATCAACTTCTTGGACGTAACTATAATTGTCAATAATAACGTTCTAATATTTGACTGGTTTCGCAAATTCATTTTCGGGCAGATATCTGAATTATTTCTCTCAACATCCACTTTGCCAAAAGAAGGGCACGATAATCGGTCTCGTGGACAGAATTTTTTCTTTATCACATCCGACTTTTCATTATAAAAATCTTGATCTTGTTGTAAGAATCCTTCTGGACAATGGATATCCTCTGAGCCTTGTTTTTCAAGTCATGAATCAACGGCTAAGATTTTTGATTAATGGTCGTGTTCACAATGATCATAGTGCATCAAACGATTCCTCCACGTTTTTTACAGTTCCATATCTGCCGGGTGTCACTGAGCAGTTCAGAGGTGTCACAAATAACTTGAACGTAAAACTTGCCTATACCAGCCTGAATAAATTAAACAAGTTTATTAAAGTTCATAAAGACTATATTCCCACTAACTGTAAAACAAACGTAGTCTACAAAATTAACTGTTCCGATTGCGATGCCTCATATGTCGGCCAAACATCGAGAATGTTAACGACAAGAATTTCAGAGCATAGATCACATATTAATAAAAATCTTGTTACTCGCTCTGTCATTACTAATCATAGACTACAAGGAGATCATGATTTTCGTTGGAATGACGTTCAGGTTCTTGATGAGACTTCTTTTTATAATAGAAGACTCATCTCAGAAATGCTTTTTATAAAAAGACAGAAGAATGGTTTAAATTTGCAGACAGACACAGAAAGTTTACCATCTTTGTATCATGACATTATAAACAAACTACCGAAAATATGAAAGTCACGTTCGAGTATATAAGTGCCTCTCACCGTCATTTTTGACAGTAACCGATTTTATGTTTGAAGCTTGTTGTATGCTTTCCATCTCTGGTTTCCACAGTAGAACAGTGTCTTAGTAAGTACCTTTATTTTTTTATCCTTTTATAATATTAATATCTATAATTTGTCGGTGCCAATTTTAGACTGCCTGGTACTGTTGTCGAGCCACTGTTCTACTTCTATTACATTCGCGTAACAAAGGCTTCCACATTTTTTACCATGAAGACCAATATTTTTGACAAGCGATTATTAACGTTACGTCTCTGCGATCTCGTCATAGCTTTTATTTATTCTTCGTTTTAGTAATTATGATTTATTGTATGTCCCTTATTATTTATTAATATTACATCTTTGCGCTGAAGAAGACTCGAACCAAGAGCCGAAACGTCCGCTAACTTTATATTTATTTTTACTTTTATTTTTATTTTTATTTTTATTTTTACTTTTATATATATTTCCAGACTATTTATATGAAACTCTGTACATTCTCACTTCTTGCGCCTCTTTTTATTAAATTATTATAACTGTTTTCTTTATTATAATTTTCACCTACTTATTCGCTCTCTATTGCCATTTGTTCTTCCTATCAATTATTAAATTTAGGAGAGCTATTCACAATATTTATTTAATAAAATTATGTGTCATAGTAGTTTCAGGGGAAGGAAGATATTCATAAAATTATTAAATAATCTAATCAAAATTTAAAGTATGCATGTCAATATAACGTATATTATAGAGATAATTATTGTATATATAATGCAATACAGGGTGTCCTAGACCACCCGTACGCCCCTTTTTTCAAAAACTAAGCATTTTAGAGAAAAACGTTTTCGACAAAAATTGTATAGTTTTGAGGGGAACATAAGATGATGTCATTGGTTTGACCTTGGATGGCATCGTTAAGGCCAGGTCAAGGACACCTTTAATTTCTTAAATGGAACCGCCTATTTTTTATTACATATTCTTATAGCTTATGTCGAGAGAGCTTTCCAGAACACTATAATAAAGTATTTTCTATTTTATTTCTTAAAATCGTATGTTTATGTAATCGAAGAAACGTTTATTGAAAACATATAATATATGAGAAAAATCTTATTTATAAATGTTTACAAAATTCTATGAATGGTCTAATCTAGTCTTTAACGTCTTAAAACGTTAATAAATTGTTGCACGAATAATATATACACACCTGACTTTACAACTAAAATATTATACGACTAATAAACATATTTTATTATTATATATATTTGACTATATTTTGAGTTAAATATATATAATAATAATAAAATGTTTATTAATCGTATATTTTAGTTGTAAAATCAGGTGTGTATATATTATTCCTGCAACAATTTATTAACGTTTTAAAGACTTAGATTATACCATTTATAGAATAGAATTTTGTTAACATTCATAAATGAGATTTTTCTCTTAAATTATATAAGTTTTCAATAAATGTTTCTTCGATTACATAAATATACGATTTTAAGAAAGAAAATAGACGTAGACACATTTTAGAAATTAAACGTTTCTTTTCGTATTTTCATATAATATTTTTCAACGCATAAAATCCGTTTTGTGTTATGCAAACGTAATAAACACGAATATCATTATCGTATATTATACGATTGTATAAAAACCATAAAAATTAAAACGTTTATTTGATATACTTATACCACATTTATACTAACTTTACGTTTAATAAATGTTTAATATTCCATCATGTGTTTATTGGGAATAACTGAAAAACTGACCAAATTAATGTCAATTTTAGAGAATCCGAGCAAACAAGAAGCGGCGACAAACAAATATGATAAAGAGTGCAAAGATAAGTAATAAAAATATATTTTTTTGAACAAATCCAGGTATAGAAGAGCGAAATGTGGATGCAATATCTTAGAATTAATATTTGTTTGCATTAAAAATAACATTATGTGTTGTGACGTTGCCGTCCTCTGGAGCGTCCAGCCGCCCCGAGATTTTACGGGGCGCAGGCCGAGCGGCCGCGCCAGAATCGACCTCGAGAGAGCGTTATCTAAAAATCCCCGGAGAGACGAGCGCTATCGATAGTTTATTAAGATTTTTTATTAATTATCTCGCATTTTGTTTGTTTGTCAAAAACGGCAACGGGCACCTCGCCGGAGAAGATCCAGCGGACCGGAAGCCCATCAAGGAAGATTGCAGCAAGACGCTTAACGACAGCGAACGGAGGAGATAATAGCGGATGAAAGGACGATACCACGGGAATTTACCCACGTCCCAGGAAGGAGGACGGAAGTCCGATCGACGCTACCCTCCGAGGAGGACAAACGACAGCGGAGCCTCCAACGGGCCCTTGTACCGGGGCCCGCGACAGCAATTATACCATTCAAATCAAATTAATTGCGCGCGAAACGCTAAAAGCGCCGCGGATCTCGCGAGGCGCTAGGACCTCTCGCGTGCCGTATCCTGATTGGCCGCGGGGCTGCGCACCCCACTAAGCAGTCATTGACGCCGCTATCGACCCCGGGCCGCGAGATCCCAGGATCATTCTGGTGCGGACGCTCGTGACTGGTAGTCAAAACCGTATTTTATTGTGTCAAATTTCGTTGTGCCCATTGCTGCCGAGAGACCGAGCAGAGGACGAGGCCGAGGACCACCCCCACGGGAGAAAGCGTTATCGGTGAGGTTGCCCATCTTTTCGTATAAGCCACGTACGCGATTTCGTCCGTGTGCCGGCCGTTCTGCCGCCGTCGCCATCTTTTTCGGGTTTCGCGACCGCTCGAGCCGTTTGCCGAGACGGTGATATTTCGTGAATTTGTCGGGCGACCGGAGGCAAGCGACCGAGGAAGGACCATTGTAACGTCGGCGATAAATTGATAAGGCAACGTTCGTCTCTCTCCGGGTTTCGGGTGTTCTTTACGCGAAGCTATCGACCGGCGAATATCGACCGCGTGCGCGAAGGATCGTGAAAGCGAATACCGCCCGGGTTGTCGTACCGCCGTTGTCGCCGCGTAGAATATCCCGTGACGTATCTCAGGGCGATTTTTGGATGTCTAATAGCGTGTATGTCGTCGGTAATTGTAAGAGTGCATGTGAGCGTTTTTGGGTATTTCTTTGTCGAGTGAGCGTGAAAGTAATTGCGTCGTCGTCGCGCTTATTACGCCGCCGAAAAGAGCGTAACAACGGGTAATAGAATATGGTCGTCTTTGTCGCGCCTATTACGCTGTCGAATGGCGCGTAATAAATAATATGAAGCGTCGGCCGAATTTACAGAGTGTGGTGTGAAATAATCGCCAGAGTATAGAGAGTAAAATTGAGCGATTTGCGCGGAAGAAAAAGGCGAGATATCGGCGGAGAAAATTCTCCGTGTACCGTCGGCTATCGAAATTTAAGAGTATCGTTCGCCTATCGCATATATGATCCGTCTTCGCAAAAGTATTCAGTATCTTCGGTTACGTATGATGTCGAATTAGTAAGCTGTCGATTTGTTTCGCGGACTAGGAAATTGAGGGGAAAATTCCGTTGCGATAAGTTGTAGATCTGGCTACCGAAATTACGCTATCGTTTGAATAATATCCGCGAATATTTTCGGGCTGAAAATCTTTGGTATTCCGTAAGGCCTCGCTCTGTCCCGCAAACTCCGGCCATAAAAACGGGCTCGGAGGAATAATCGAATTGTCTTAACGGTCTCATTTTCGTTGCCGAAGGCGAGCAGATACTTGCTCAGAATACCGTCGCGATTTTCGTGCCAGGATTAATTATATTGTATTTTTCGCTCTCGTATTTCGTAGGAATTTGTCGTGAAGCGTCGTTCTTTTTTTTGGTTATTTGTATGATTCGTTCTCGTTTTCTTTTGAGGAATTAATAGCGAACTAATATCTTTGTAAGGAATTGTTAATCACAGCCCAATTATCGCTTATTATTGTTTGCCGAGTCATTGTTCAAAACCGTTCCAATTCATATTATTGATTTGTTAATTATTCACTCGTAGTGTTACTTTATTTTTCTAGTAATAAACTTGTTATCTTTTTTTTGTTCAAATCGCGTAATTTATTTAAGTGTTCGTCTCGCTTGGTTGTCGATTGTCGTTTTGTCTGTCGTCCGTTAATTTCGCGAAGCCTCGCATAATCAATTAACTTTCTCTAATAACCCCTCCCCTCTACCGTTAGGCGAGCTAGTCGGCCCGTGGCGAAGCAGGCTATCGTTTTCTTTTAACGTCTTTCGGCTTTTCGCGAAAACTGATGCGTGAAAGACCGCATCTGGCGCCCAGCTTTTCGATATATCGATACGGTCTCCGCTCCGCCGCGGCTCGCGCGAGGACGTCCTCCATCCCTGTTCCTCCGCACGCGAGTATAATCATTTCGTTATCGTTTTTGACGGCGTTTTCGCTCCCCCGCGCACGCTCCCGTCCAACATCTCGAGGAATGTCGCGATTCATTTTGAATTTCAATTGAATAAACGTCGCAAAAATTTGGCGCCCAACGTGGGGTCACGTTGCAAACGAAGGAACTTATAGCTCCTGAAAAAGGGAGCCACGTCGCAAATAAGCTAAAATTCTAGCGCCTGAAAAAGGGGCACGCGTTGAGAAAGAGAAAGTTTCGGGGAGCTTGTGCGAGCAAAATTATTTGTCGAGTCGATTCAAAGTCACTTTTCTTTTGTCGTGTGTTCATTTCTTCTATAGTTAATGCTTTCGTTCGAACGTTTCTTTTGCCGACCTTTATATATTTGTTGTCGACCTTCGCTTATTTAAATATTAACAGCCTTGTCTTGTGTTATTGAGCTATCGACGTGTGTTGTCGCGGTGATCAGGCCACGTCTTGCTGAGTTCGAGCTTATTTATTTTGTTTCCAGTTTTTCTCTCTATATCGTATGAGTCAAGTCGATCCAGAGGACGACTGAATCTTCGTGTTAAGTCGCGAGCAATTATTAGAAGAATTACAGCGGCGTAGACTTCCCACGGAAGGGAGTTATTCAATTCAGACCGCGTTTGCTGCGTCGCGTACGCAAGGATAGGAAATTTAATATAGACAAGATGACGAGGAGCTTTTAGAAGTCCCTACGGATGAGAGAGCTCGCCCTGATAGTCGAGTCCGATGGATCGAGCGAGATTCAGCGGACCTTCTGGCTCTCGCGACACTCCGCGCTCAAGAGAGCGAGATTTTCCGCGCGAATATACGGGAAATTCCGCGATGACGGCATACAACGTCATGCGAAAATGGAATTTGAAATTTTCGGGTACGCGTGGGGAGGACGCGGAGACCTTTTTGCTTCGAATTGAGGAAGGTCGCGAATTAGTTCCCGTAACCGACGAAGACATCTTACGTTGTTTACCGTTCTTTCTAACCGGTATAGCGCTCTATTGGTTCCGTAGTAAGCGCAATCGGCTGTCGGATTGGAACTCGTTTAAAGAAGCGTGGAGAACGCGATTCGGGGACCCAGATTTTCAATTTGCTCTCCGCGAAGAGATAATGCGACGAACTCAGGGAGAACATGAGTCGGTCGCTGATTTTTTTGCCTGTATTCGAACTATGTTCGATCGGTTGTCGCTACCATGGACGGAATCTGAACAAGTGAACAGCGCGTTTCGAAATTTATTACCGCGCTACCAACAGTCCATCCGTCGCCATGAGGCGGGGAGCGTAGACGTTTTAGAAGTTTTGGCGACTCGCGTAGAAGCTTGTTACTCGCTGTCGCAACGTTATCGGGCACCCCCGCCTCCGGAGAAATCATTGTTTCCGGATCTTGCGTACCATGCACCGCGTAATACAAAACAGCCCTCGCGAGGCCGCGAGACTCTAGCCGCGTTGAGTACATCTGAGGCGGAATCAGATTCAAAATCGAACTCACGAAAAGAGAGAAGAAATAAAAATCGCACAGCTCAAGCCGCGACCGGGACGGGGGCCGCACAAGAGGCTTCGTCGTCCTCAGGGGCGACAGCCGCAGATTCGATAGCTTCGCGAAATTCCACGCGTAAATGCTGGAATTGTGAGGGCGTAGGTCACATTTCGCGTAATTGTAAAGCCGCTCCGCGATTACATTGCTATCGTTGCGGTCGAGCGGAAGTAACGTTACGAACGTGTCCCGACTGTTCGGGAAAAGAGTAGAGGAGTCGAATAACGGGGGGGACCCGACTCCTATTCAATCCCAACCCCCTTTTCGTGTCGTTAATTGTTGTAGTGAATTTTCATTCAGTGCTTTTGGTTGTCGTGACGTTCCGTCGATGTTATTTATTCGTGTTAGTTTATTGGAAAACGAAATTAGCACTCTTGTGGATTGTGGTTCGACTCGTACTTTTTTAGGATCTGATGTTGTCGAATTAGTGAACAGATTAAAATTAAAATTTCGAAAGTCGGATGGCCGACGAGTAGTCACGGCAACCGGCCAAGCGACACGTGTGAGGGGGGAGGTGGATCTTCCTTTTTCGTTGTGTGGTAGGACTAATTCGTTGAAAGCGTATGCTTTACCGTCGTTAGCAATCCCATGCATTCTGGGACTTGATTTTTTGAGTTTGTTTAGTATGATAATAAATTTTTCACGCCAAGAATGGTACTTTGAAAATGAACCAGCCAAGGTGTATCGTTTCGAGAATAAGCCAATCAATTCCGTTTGTCACGTAAATTTAGTTGAAAATGTTGTCGATCGCAATTCGGGAAATTCTTTCGTGTCAGGAGGCAAAAATGTAGCGGAACCAAAGCCGGATAATGGCCCGCGCGAAAATAGTCTGTCGATCGCGAGAACCACGCGTGTTCGCAAAACCAGACAAGTTCGGCTGCCGAAATCTAATCCGTTTATTTGCTGCGGCTTACATGAGTTGTCGTCGCGCGAAAATAATAAATTAGCTCAATTTTTAAAGAGTCATATCGTAGGCGATCCGGATAAACCGGGAGCGACCAATTTAACCGAACATAAAATCGATGTCGGCGGGCATAGTCCGATTAAACAACGTTATTATCCCGTTTCGCCAAAGATTCAGGAAGCGATATACGCGGAAGTTGACAAAATGTTAGCGGCGGGAATAATCGAACCGTCTAAAAGTGAATGGTCTAGTCCGGTCGTAATGATAAAGAAACCTAACGGAAGCTATCGATTTTGTCTCGATTTTAGAAAATTAAACAGCGTCTCGAAGAAGGATGCGTATCCGTTACCGTACATGAACGCAATCCTTAATAAACTAAGATCAGCCAGTTACATTTCGACTATCGATTTAAGCCAAGCATATTTCCAGATTCCGCTTGAAAAAAACAGTCGCGAATTAACGGCATTTACCGTACCAGGTAAAGGGTTATTCCATTTCACCCGAATGCCGTATGGCCTCACCGGTGCCCCCGCGACATTCCAACGTTTACTTGATAGGCTTATAGGCCCGGAAATGGAACCTCATGCTTTCGCCTACTTAGACGATATTGTTGTCGTAACGCGCACGTTTGACGAACACTTGACTTGGTTAAAACGCGTATTAGATCGAATTAGAGAGGCGGGTCTAACAATAAATCCGGAAAAGAGCAAATTTTGCCGATCTCAAGTGAAGTACCTCGGATTTTTAGTACAACAAGAAGGGCTTAAAGTTGACCCTGACAAAACCGTGTCAATTGTCGAATATCCGCCACCGGAAAGTATCAAACAATTACGACGATTTATTGGTATGGCGTCATGGTATCGCCGGTTTGTACCGCAATGTGCAACGCGTTTAGAACCGCTAACTCGTCTCCTCCGGAAGAATTTCTCTTGGGAGTGGGGGGATGAGCAAAAATCTGCATTCGAGTCCATTAAATCGTGCATTACGTCACCGCCTACGCTGTCGTGTCCGAATTTCGAATTGCCGTTTACGCTGCAAACGGACGCTAGTTCGGTGGGTTTGGGAGCCGTTTTGACTCAAGAATCAGAAGGCGTAGAACACGTGATCGCGTTCGCGAGTAGGGCACTGTCAGAAGCCGAGAAAAAGTACTCTACGACCGAACAAGAATGTCTGGCTGTCGTATGGTCGATTAAAAAGTTTAGGCCGTATCTCGAAGGATACAGTTTTAAAGTCATAACGGACCATAGCAGCCTACGATGGCTACACAATTTAAAGAATCCTACCGGCCGTTTAGCGCGATGGGCTCTAGAACTGTTAGAATACGACTACGCGATCGAACACCGGAAAGGAGCCTTGCATCACGTTCCTGACGCGTTGTCACGTATTTATGAGACTACCGACGAATTATGTGCTGTCGCTATTACCGGAGACACTTGGTATGACGCACGCGTTCGAGACGTGGAAAATGAACCGCGTAAAAACTCGGGTTGGAAAATCGAGAACGACCAACTCTATTTTCGTAAACCGAACGCTGTCGTATCGCAAGTTGTCGACGATCTCGAACAATGGAAGCTCGTACTTTCTAAAGAAGCACGCGCGAACGTTATTAACGAGGCCCACGATGTCCCGCAATCGGGTCATTTAGGAGTAGAGAAAACATATCAGCGTGTAGCGACGCGATATTTCTGGCCGCGTATGTTCAAAGAGATCGCAAACTATGTTCGACACTGTGACATTTGCCAAAGGACGAAAGTAGAGCAGAATTTGCCAATGGGACTAATGGGACGCCGAGCTGTCGAAACTCCGTGGACGGTAGTAGCCGCGGATATTATGGATCCGTTTCCGCCGAGTAAAAGCGGTAACGCGTATATCCTAGTAATCCAAGACTTATTTACCAAATGGATTGAGTGCTGCTCGCTCCGGAAAGCAACGGGCAAAAAGATCCGCGAACAATTAAATGAGCTACTCGTGAATCGTTGGGGCGCGCCGCGTGTATTATTAACGGACAACGACACGGAATTTATAAATCGCGAATTGCAGGCGTTTGCGGACGAACACGGCATAGTTCACTCTACGGTACCTCCGTACTATCCGCAGGCTAACCCTGTGGAGCGGGTTAATAGAATACTAAAGACTATGGTTACGGCTTTTCTCGGGAACGATCACCGCGAGTGGGATGTTCACTTGGCTGAATTCAGATTTGCTTACAATACGGCGTATCATACTTCGTTACAGGCTACTCCAGCGTTTTTGAATTTTGGCAGAGAGCCGCCGCCGGTTAACACCGTGCGTAGGAGGCACGAGCCAGCTATCGAGGTCGCGGAGACGAATCCCGCGAATTGGAAAGAGCGCATGGAGCGAATCCAGGCTTTACGGAATTGGGTAGTAGAAAATTTAGAGGTCGCGCATAATAAACAGGCGCATTATTACAATTTGCGAAGACGAGATCACCGCTTTGCGATAGGCGATCAGGTTTTGAAGCAGCAGCATGTGCTGTCGTCAGCCGCGCACAATGTTTCAGCGAAACTAGCAACTAAGTTTCACGGTCCGTTTGTCGTCGCGAAAATTTTGTCGCCGGTCGTATACGAATTGCATGACGACGCGCATAGATCTGTAGGAAAAGTACACATAAAAGACATGAAATTATATGTGGTTCCACCTATTCCCTCAGGCAAATAAACTAATAACCATAGCAAGCAGGATGTCGCGCGAATTCCGTGCCAGATATCAGGAGGTAATAGATGCTGTCAACGAGTTGCGCCCGGGGTTTTGGACGGCGCTAGCCGATGAGGTGAGACGCGAAATGGAGAGACGCGTCACCACCCGCGGCGCCGTAGTCCGCGAGTTCCCGGCGCAAAGTGAGGTCGCGGTGCAGGCCGTAGTCGCCACGCGGGATGCAAGCACCCAGCGAGATATGGGGACCCACCACGAGGTCGCCGTACAGGTGACCCCGGAGGATCCCCCAGGGCGCGAGCCGGACTCTACGTTCCCGGAGGATTGGGGAAGACCGGAGGAAGAATCCCCCTGGAGCAGCCCGCGGGAACGGAAGGCCTCCCTCACCGCCTTAGATTGGCCGAGGCCCCCTGCCTCACCTCCGTCAGCGCTGTCATCGAGCTCACCGGAGGGCTGTTGGAATTGCGGTTCCCACAGCCACCTCGCACGGGAGTGCCCCCGGGAAGAGAGGAAGCTATATTGCTTCCGCTGCGGCCAACCGGGGGTAACAGTAAAAACCTGCCCGTACTGTCGCGCCGGATGGCTGGCGCAGGGCCCTTCAAGGAAGGGGTGGGCCATCAGGGTCCGGATCTTCCGCGGGGCCGACGAACAAGGAGCAACCTCCGCCCCAGGCCCTATTAGCTGTCGCCTGCCGCCCTTGGTTAGAGTTTTTCTTTTCTTTATTTATTTTTTTTTCTCTCGTTCTTTTCCTCTCCCGAGGTATGTCGCCTTTAGTAAAGTGGCTGTCGTTTTCGTGTGTCGTGAACTAACGATTTTGTATCGCGAAAGCGAATAAAGGTATCTACTCTATCGCTTGGTTTAATTTTTTTTTGGTTTACCTGTCCTATTTAGTACCGCAAACCCTTTTAGTTATCATTAGCGTGTTGCGCCGCGAGCGTCGCTCTCAAGAACCCGAGTTGTCGGGACCACGAACCCCAGCGAGAGACAGCATCGCGCACCGCAGTCGCGCATCGCGATGGCTGGTTTCTTAGTGCCATTAGCTACGGTGAGACGCTTCGCCAATTTTTGTTGTTGATTTGGGTGTGTCGATACTAGGGATGGGCGATGTTTAAAAAAAGCATCGACATTCAAATAATCGATTTTCAAAAATAACGGTTTTTTAAAAATCGATTATGTCTAAAAAAATCGATAATAATCGATTATTTCGTATTTTTTAATATTAAATTAATAGCATTTTCGAATATTACGAGCAGTGTAATATAGGTTAATCGCTTTGAAGGAAGATATATATATATATATATATATATATATATATTTATATATAAGTAGGTAGGTTACTAAATATCATTAACCAATCACAGCTATTTCTTTGAAGAATGTTGAAACTGTTCCAGAATACGTTGCAAATGTACATACCGTTTCCAAACCATTGTGATTCAATTAGCGAGAAGCTAAAGGTCTTTGCAAACGAAAATACGCAAGCAGTAAAACGTAGTTAGTAACCAAATTGACCAATCACGATCAGGCAGTAAGGTAGTCTTTTTAAAACGTAAGGACGTAAGGACGTAGGCCTGTTCTACAATAAGGGCCCTAGCACACGAAAATACGTAAGCAGTAATGCGGGGTCTACAATGCGAGTTGTAGAGTCGTAAGTCGTAAGAAATTGACCAATCACAGTTGATTATTCTTTTGAACTTCAACTGGGATTGGTCAATTTCTTACGACTTACGACTCTACGACTCGCATTGTAGACCCCGCATAAGAAAATTAACAAATCGGAATTCTTCTTTACGTCTTTACGTCCTTACGTTTTAAAATGGCTATCTTACTGCCTGATCGTGATTGGTCAATTTGCTTAGGGCCGTAAGACGTAAGGCCGGTGGCCTTACAAAAGTACGTAAGCAGTAAAACGTAGGCAGTAAGAAAATCAACAAATCGGAATTCTTAGGGCCGTGGTACACAAAAATACGTAAGTAGTAAGACGTGAGCAGTAAGAAAATCGACCAATCACGATCGAGCAGTAAGGCAGCCATATTAAGACTTTCGTCCATAGTAAGAATTCCGATTTGTTGATTTTCTTACTGCCTACGTTTTACTGCTTACGTATTTTCGTATGCCAAGGCCCTAAGTCGTATGTCGTTAGTAAGCAAATTGACCAATCACAGTCGATTACTCCGAGAACATTCGACTGTGATTGGTCAATTTACTTACGATTAATGACATACGACTTATTGTAGAACAAGCCTAAAGAAGAATTCCGAGTTGTTGATTTTCTTACTGCTTACGTCTTACTACTTTGACGGATTAATCAATCACAGCAGCCGGCCGACAAATTGCTTAACTCTGATTGGTTAATTCTAATCACCGAGTTTGCAACCTGTAATACGTACTTAAAGGCTTAAACACATTAGTGATTGGCGATTAGATCTTTTGATAATTATCCAATCACTAATCTCAATCTACCTGCCTATTTTGCTTTGGTTGAAAAGTAATCGCTAATCGCTAGTGTGATTAGACCTTAATGATTACTTTCTTTAAAAAAATGTCTGTGATTAGTCAATAACGTCTAGTAAACTTAGATCGATTAAACTGGCCCATTCGAAAACGTTATTTGTATGTGTGTGTGAACGGTTATTTTCATATTTATTAAGATTACATTCTAAAACGTTTTCTCAGAGGAAAATTTTACTCAAATAGCCGTTCCGAAACTTTTTCAAGCGTTTCCAATTAGTTTCGTGTAGGCTATCGGTACAATTTTTCTCGGAGAGAACATTTTGGACCGTAACCTAAATAAATATAATTTAAATAATCTAAGTAACTGAATTGAATGTTTAATCAGAAGATATAAAAAAGTTTGTTATACAATTTTCATTTATGAAACCGTCTCGTACGCACGAATGTGCTCACAATGCAAGAAATACATATAAATATTAAGCTTTTGCGAACATAGTAATATTAGAATATTAATTTAAAATAAAACTCTCGAATTAATAAGCAAACGTAGATAATATTATCAAAATAAGTCTGAATTTTTAATTTTATTTAATATTTATGCATATAGTTAAAAAAATAAAGTGGATTTAAAGTTGGATTATCTTCGATTTTAATGTTCTTTTGCGTTTATTCACATATGGCTGCATATGGCTGCATATGGCTGCATATGGCGTCGCTGAAAGAGGACCAGTATATAAGATAATACCAGAAATTATCTACTTTTAAGGTTGATATTACATTTGTCGTATGACGAATTTTTTAAGTGTATTGATTGGCTATTGGATAAAAAATTTCTCAAGTCCAAAGAAAGCAGCCAATCAATACGCTGAGAAAATATGTCGTACGACAAACGTAATACCGGCCTAAAAGCATATAATGGTGCCGTCAAGCGGCGAAACTTGCGTAAGCGCAGAGAGAAGAATAAGAGGTGTCATGGCCCGCTCTTAGGTGATCCCTGAAAGCCATACGCCCTCTGTGGACCTAAAAAACGTGGACATGAACTACGAAGCTAATGTCCACGAATTTTCTCAGAGGGTATTACCCTCGAACCTACCTTACGAAAAGTTGTTAGTAAAATCTAGTGATAAATTTAGTACCATCGAGAAGAACAAATATCGATATAACAATTAATCGAACATAAAAACATCGGATAAATAATCGATTCCTTAATAAAAAAAGCATCGATATTCAAATAATCGAGTGATTTTTGCCCATCCCTAGTCGTTACTTTATGTTCGTGTCTTCCTCGGCTCCGGGGACTTTGGTCGCCCGAACGCGTGACAGTTCGATTAGTGGCAATGGGTGACCGAAGCCGATACGTTCTCTCTTGGCATGAGGGGGTGTTGCCGTCCTCTGGAGCGTCCAGCCGCCCCGAGATTTTACGGGGCGCAGGCCGAGCGGCCGCGCCAGAATCGACCTCGAGAGAGTGTTATCTAAAAATCCCCGGAGAGACGAGCGCTATCGATAGTTTATTAAGATTTTTTATTAATTATCTCGCATTTTGTTTGTTTGTCAAAAACGGCAACGGGCACCTCGCCGGAGAAGATCCAGCGGACCGGAAGCCCATCAAGGAAGATTGCAGCAAGACGCTTAACGACAGCGAACGGAGGAGATAATAGCGGATGAAAGGACGATACCACGGGAATTTACCCACGTCCCAGGAAGGAGGACGGAAGTCCGATCGACGCTACCCTCCGAGGAGGACAAACGACAGCGGAGCCTCCAACGGGCCCTTGTACCGGGGCCCGCGACAGCAATTATACCATTCAAATCAAATTAATTGCGCGCGAAACGCTAAAAGCGCCGCGGATCTCGCGAGGCGCTAGGACCTCTCGCGTGCCGTATCCTGATTGGCCGCGGGGCTGCGCACCCCACTAAGCAGTCATTGACGCCGCTATCGACCCCGGGCCGCGAGATCCCAGGATCATTCTGGTGCGGACGCTCGTGACTGGTAGTCAAAACCGTATTTTATTGTGTCAAATTTCGTTGTGCCCATTGCTGCCGAGAGACCGAGCAGAGGACGAGGCCGAGGACCACCCCCACGGGAGAAAGCGTTATCGGTGAGGTTGCCCATCTTTTCGTATAAGCCACGTACGCGATTTCGTCCGTGTGCCGGCCGTTCTGCCGCCGTCGCCATCTTTTTCGGGTTTCGCGACCGCTCGAGCCGTTTGCCGAGACGGTGATATTTCGTGAATTTGTCGGGCGACCGGAGGCAAGCGACCGAGGAAGGACCATTGTAACGTCGGCGATAAATTGATAAGGCAACGTTCGTCTCTCTCCGGGTTTCGGATGTTCTTTACGCGAAGCTATCGACCGGCGAATATCGACCGCGTGCGCGAAGGATCGTGAAAGCGAATACCGCCCGGGTTGTCGTACCGCCGTTGTCGCCGCGTAGAATATCCCGTGACGTATCTCAGGGCGATTTTTGGATGTCTAATAGCGTGTATGTCGTCGGTAATTGTAAGAGTGCATGTGAGCGTTTTTGGGTATTTCTTTGTCGAGTGAGCGTGAAAGTAATTGCGTCGTCGTCGCGCTTATTACGCCGCCGAAAAGAGCGTAACAACGGGTAATAGAATATGGTCGTCTTTGTCGCGCCTATTACGCTGTCGAATGGCGCGTAATAAATAATATGAAGCGTCGGCCGAATTTACAGAGTGTGGTGTGAAATAATCGCCAGAGTATAGAGAGTAAAATTGAGCGATTTGCGCGGAAGAAAAAGGCGAGATATCGGCGGAGAAAATTCTCCGTGTACCGTCGGCTATTGAAATTTAAGAGTATCGTTCGCCTATCGCATATATGATCCGTCTTCGCAAAAGTATTCAGTATCTTCGGTTACGTATGATGTCGAATTAGTAAGCTGTCGATTTGTTTCGCGGACTAGGAAATTGAGGGGAAAATTCCGTTGCGATAAGTTGTAGATCTGGCTACCGAAATTACGCTATCGTTTGAATAATATCCGCGAATATTTTCGGGCTGAAAATCTTTGGTATTCCGTAAGGCCTCGCTCTGTCCCGCAAACTCCGGCCATAAAAACGGGCTCGGAGGAATAATCGAATTGTCTTAACGGTCTCATTTTCGTTGCCGAAGGCGAGCAGATACTTGCTCAGAATACCGTCGCGATTTTCGTGCCAGGATTAATTATATTGTATTTTTCGCTCTCGTATTTCGTAGGAATTTGTCGTGAAGCGTCGTTCTTTTTTTTGGTTATTTGTATGATTCGTTCTCGTTTTCTTTTGAGGAATTAATAGCGAACTAATATCTTTGTAAGGAATTGTTAATCGCAGCCCAATTATCGCTTATTATTGTTTGCCGAGTCATTGTTCAAAACCGTTCCAATTCATATTATTGATTTGTTAATTATTCACTCGTAGTGTTACTTTATTTTTCTAGTAATAAACTTGTTATCTTTTTTTTGTTCAAATCGCGTAATTTATTTAAGTGTTCGTCTCGCTTGGTTGTCGATTGTCGTTTTGTCTGTCGTCCGTTAATTTCGCGAAGCCTCGCATAATCAATTAACTTTCTCTAATAACCCTCCCCTCTACCGTTAGGCGAGCTAGTCGGCCCGTGGCGAAGCAGGCTATCGTTTTCTTTTAACGTCTTTCGGCTTTTCGCGAAAACTGATGCGTGAAAGACCGCATCTGGCGCCCAGCTTTTCGATATATCGATACGGTCTCCGCTCCGCCGCGGCTCGCGCGAGGACGTCCTCCATCCCTGTTCCTCCGCACGCGAGTATAATCATTTCGTTATCGTTTTTGACGGCGTTTTCGCTCCCCCGCGCACGCTCCCGTCCAACATCTCGAGGAGTGTCGCGATTCATTTTGAATTTCAATTGAATAAACGTCGCAGTGTACATGTGTTTTGTTTAAAATAAATTTGATTGACAATTGTTCTTTTTTTCCTATTTAACCGGGAAAATTACAGCAGGCAAAAAGGAGAAAAAAAATATAAAAGCAGCCAAAGATATAGAAAGTATGAGTGAAACTTTCAAATTAGACAAAAAGAAAGTGAATGAAATTATAAAAGCGGGCAAAACAATATTGGAGATAATTACAGATACAGAAGATAAAAAGGACAATAAAGCGGATAAAAAAATAAAAGAAATTAGTGGAAATACAAAAGTGATCAAAAAACTATGTTTCTTAGAGAATTTGAGAAAATCTATAGAAATGTACAAAGATAAAAGTTTCGAAAGTAAGTAATAACAATTGATTTTTCTATTTATTTTTCTATTATTTTATAAAGAAATAAGCATCGAAAGAACGAAATGTACATACATTATAAAGTTAATGTCTGCATTAAACGTTTGCATTAAAACAGTAGTTAAGTATGTGTACATGTACATCAAAATAAATTTTACAGATTACTATTCTAAATTTTCCGCTTTGATCGATTCTGAACGAGAAAATGTAGAAAAAGAAGGTTTAGTAGGAAAAGGTAAGTAGGAAAAATATATGTTATTGCAATTAATAGGTATAGAAAAATAAAATGTATATACATTCAACATTATGGAAAAAATATTCGTTTGCATTAAAAAGAAACACTAACAAAAGTATATGTGCATATATTTCATCAAAATAAATTTTATGATTATTTCTAACTTGCATTCCTCCTTCTAAATTCCATTCATTTGCACTAAAAATAATGTTATGTATAATGTTATATAAAATAATGTAAATATATTTTTTGTTAGAATAAATTTTAGATTAATATTCTCAATTTCTCTCTTTTTTTAATTCAGCTGGAAAAATGAGTGAAAAATCCAAACGAAGCAACAATAATGAAAAAGGTTAAAAATGCAGAATTGGTAAGAATGAAGAAGATGAATGATGAGATCATACAATGCAATATAAGTAATTGAAAAGATATATATTTTATAGAAAAAGATTTAGTACAAAAGAACGAAATATACAACATTATATTATTCGTTAGTATTAAAAATAATATCTAGCATATATGTTTCGTTAAAATAACAGATTTATATTGTATATGTGTATTACTGTTTCTTTCTTCGATTTAGCTTGAAATTTTTGTATTCGAATTTCATTTTTAAGGTTGTAACGGGACACCTTTCCCGACGCCGCGGATCGGCTCGTCGGAGTCAGGGTTCAGGAGAATGGGAGGCTCAGGCTCGCAAAACACCACACAGGCACGATTTAAAATAAGTTTGCTTTATTCAAAGAAATCAGGTATGGAACAAATAGACAGGCGAGTTTCGGGTGATAAGCCCGCGCAATCACCACAAAGTATAATCTTAACTAATATTTACACGGGGTTGCGACGGAATTACGGACGCGTCTTTAACCGTTTTACATTATCCGCACGGACACGAACGCACCTAAACCTAATAACTACGGAACTGCCTAACGCTAATTAAACCTATTTACAATGACTCGCGTATCGAAATAATGAAAACGCCTAAGCCTATGCTATTATACAAACGCCGTGAGAACGGCTCTAACGCAGAGCGGGTGGGCGGTCGATGTCCAGGAGCCATGAATACGGCTGTCCTCCAGGAACCGTAGATGCGACTGTCCTCCAGGAGCCGCGGCGGCGGCTGTTCCTCCAGGGACGGCGCTCGTCCGGGAGCCAGGAGCCGTGAGAACGGCTGTCGTTGCAGGAGCCGTGAAAACGGCTATTCGTTCCAAGAGCCATCAGAACGGCTATTTATTCCAAGAGCCATGAAAACGGCTATTCGGGTGCGAGCCGGACAGTCCGGACGTCGGTTGCGACCGACCGAGTACGGGAGCGCCCGTACCCTGGACCGAATCGTCCGTGGCTCGACGGAAGGCTCCTGGATGTCGGGGGTACCCGACCAGGCACGGTTGAGACCATGCTCTGGATTAGAAGTAAAGGTAGGATAGGAGCTCGGTAGGCTTCGATTGCCCAGGGTGCGCCCTGTGGCTTCGAGCGTCCCGAGAGTCGAGACAGGAATAGGTACCAGGGATGCAAGATTATCTCCGCAAGCAACATGCCACGCGTAGTGGAGAGGGTAACGGAGATGTGTGCGTAAGCGTACGTGTGAGCTCGGCGCTTCGGCGAGCTTCGGCTAAAAGAAGAGGACAGAATACAGTTTTCTGTCTCCTTCTTACCAAGCAAGCAACGAAAACGACGGGCGACGCGCGACGCGGAACGCTGCTGAGCGAGCCTCGCTCTTCGATATTTCAATGTTTCTCTTTCACAGCTTTTCTTCATGTTTTTTATTTTTGTTACAAATATATATAAATATGTATATACATAAACGTATAATATATTTATAATATATATATACAGGGTCTACCAAAAGTGTGGAAACCCCTAAATATCTCGGAAAATATACGTTTTACAGAAAAGTGTTTCCAACAAAAGTTGTAGGGTTTAAGAAGATCTATATACTGATTCTATCAGTTTGACCTTGGATGGCGTCGTCAAGGTCAGGTCAAGGTCACATTGACTTTTTTAAATGACACCCCCTACATTTGATTGCATATTCTTATAGCTTAATTCAAGAGCTTTCCAAAACACTATAATAATGTTCATTTTTATTAAGTACTTTGCGAGTTATGAGGGTTGAATGATAGAGTAGCGCCGGTATTAACATTATCCAAGGTGTACTACATGGAGGTTACTCGCTCGGATTTGCATCTGTTGTGTGTGTGATCCAGCTAACTAAGGCAAGATCGGTCGTGGATCCAGTCAGCAAAAGCAAAGACCCAACCAAATTACAATCGAGCATTTAAAGACCTGGAAAGCAATCGACATAGTAAACAGTAAATAAATTTGTGGATGCTCATTTATCATAATAATTGTTCGAAATGTGTGCGTGTGCGTGCGTGCGGTGCGTGTATACAGAGATCAGGTTAGGTTGCACCAAACGATTGCAAATGTGTTTCAATGTGTTAAAGTAAATGCTGAAAGTGGCTGCCATTTACTTCCTGACAATATGCTAATCTTTGGTAGAATGTAGAAATGACTTTACGATTCGTTTCAAAAGGTATCAAAGCCATTTCATCCCTTATTCGCTGTATCAATTCGTGAATGGTTTTAGGTTTTGTTCTGTAAACCTTACTCTTCAGATATCCCCATAGATAATAATCAAGAGGAGTTAGATCTGGTGACCGAGGTGGCCAATCCTCTCCTCCCTCATTTCCGTTCCTTCTTCCTATCCACCGTAGCGGAAAAGTCTCATTTAAAATACGACGTGGTCCTGCACCAAAATGAGCAGGAGCTCCATCATGCTGAAACCATATTTCTTGGAAATTATTTGGAAAAGTATTCTGTATGGCTGGAATTATTTGATCAACAAGTAATCTCTCATACCTTTGAGCGTTCAAATATTCTTCAAAAAAAAACGGCCCTATTAAATAGCCATCTATTATTCCGCACCATACATTTATTTTTTGTGGATGTTGTGTGTGAGTTTCCCGCACCCAATTCGGATTCTCATCTGACCAGAAACGAAAATTTTGATTATTAACTTCTCCCGTTAAGGTAAAAGTTGCCTCGTCTGTGAAAACAATTTGATAAGGGAAGATGGGCCGGACATCTATTAGTGCCATCATTCTTTCACAGAAATGTATACGACGCTCCTCATCTCCGTTTTGCAATTCTTGAACGTATTGCAATTTATATGGATGGAACTTGTTCTTCTTTAAAATTCTCCAAACCGACATGGGAGCAATATCGTGAGTTTGAGCGACTCTCTGAACACTAGAATTGGGATCTTCAATAAATGTCTGCAGAACATCAAGTTGTTTTTCTTCGTTGGTTGCAGACAATGGTCTTCCTGACTTAGAGCGATTTCTTACGCTACCAGTTTGTCTAAAACGTTCTATTGTTTTTAACACAGTGGACTTATTAATTCGACGGTTCGGATACGTGTCATTAAATAATCGAACGACATCAGAGAACGATCTTTCGTTATCACCCCATCCACGCATCATGAGGATAGTGATTCTTTCACGTTCCGACAAGTCGCCAGCCATTTTTAAAACGTTTAATTTTAATTAATCGTACGTTGTATTTGGACGATAACAATTAATTTCTGCTTGCTCAAAGCTGAAGTTAGAAGGTGCTCGTTCTTTGATAGCTTTATACATTCTTAGTTGAATTTTAAATGCGAGTTAGACTGCATGTAGTGCGTCACATAGCGGTAAATGAAGGAACTAACGAGACGTTTCATACACGTTTTATGGAGCAATTTTTTGGCAATTTGACTTCAGCGAAATATGAGGATATGTTGAGGAATCGATCTTGCCTTAGTTAGCTGGATCACACACACAACAGATGCAAATCCGAGCGAGTAACCTCCATGTAGTACACCTTGGATAATGTTAATACCGGCGCTACTCTATCATTCAACCCTCATAACTCGCAAAGTACTTAATAAAAATGAACATTATTATAGTGTTTTGGAAAGCTCTTGAATTAAGCTATAAGAATATGCAATCAAATGTAGGGGGTGTCATTTAAAAAAGTCAATGTGACCTTGACCTGACCTTGACGACGCCATCCAAGGTCAAACTGATAGAATCAGTATATAGATCTTCTTAAACCCTACAACTTTTGTTGGAAACACTTTTCTGTAAAACGTATATTTTCCGAGATATTTAGGGGTTTCCACACTTTTGGTAGACCCTGTATATATATGTATACATATATATATATTTTTTTTTATTATTATAGATTTATTGGTCCCTTTAGGGTTTCAATCTCATACATCAATTCACAATAAAACAAAATTCTACTCTTAGCTTCCACTATAGCTACTCTCAGTCCTCCCGTACACACCAACAGCACACACCCAACACTCCTCCTATTCACCCCTCCACACCTGACCATAATTGGTCTAACAAATCTATTTCACCCTCACCTCTCCCTCGCACCTACTCCTTCTTCCTCACCTTCTACCTTCTCCTTACCCATTCTCACACACACTCTCATATACATCTCTTTTCCATCTCTCTTCCGATCCTGGCCTTATCATGACCTTATAAATGCTGTTCCCTCTCTCTTCCCTACGTACCTTCTCCTCCTCCTCCCATCCGACCCTCCCCCCTTCTTACTCTCCTTATCTCTCCAACCTCAGGCCTCGTTCCTCTACTCCCCCTTCCTCATCCTCTTTCGTTGTTAAATCCTCTTCACCCCCATCCATCAGTTTCTACTATATTCCCATCTCCTTTCTATATTAATATAATTCCTCTGTATCCTTCAATTTTTTTTTCTTGTCCTTCTCCATGTCCCTTCTACATCTTCCTCATCTTTCCTCTATCATTTGGCGCTCTCTCCTGTTCATCTCGTTCCTGTAACATACCGCGCAGACAACTTATGCCTCTCCTCCTCTCTCCTCCATCCTCCTCTCCTCTCTCTCGTCCTTTTGTCTGCTTCTTTTCCTTCCTCCCCCTTCCTTCTTGTCAGTCCACTGTGAAATTAATGTGAGAACGTGCGTATCGAATCCTCCTTCCTCCGTCTTCCTTGCTGTCATTACTCGCGTCTGTCCTTCCTCTCCTTCTTCCTTCCTATCCTTTATCTCCATCATCATTCTTCCACTTTCTTTTCTTATCCATTCTCACTCCTCTGTCTTCCTTGCTGTCACTCCCCTCGCCTGTCCTTCCTCCTTCCTGTCTATTCCTTCCTCCTGTCTGCTTCTTTTCCTTCCTCCTCTTTTCTTCTCATCAGTCCACTGTGAAATCAATGCGAGAACATGCGTATCCAATCCTCCTTCCTCCGTCTTCCTTACTGTCCCTACCCGCGCCTATCCTTCCTCTCCTTCTTTCTTCCTATCTATTCCTGTCCTCCTATCTGTTTCTTCTCCTTCCTCTTCCTTCCTTCTCGTCCGTCCACTTTAACATTACTGCGAGTACGTGCGCAGCGACTCCTCCTCTCTCTCCTCCCTCTACCATCTTCCTTTCCCTTCTGTCTTCCTTGTTGTCACTGTGACGTGACGCTTTGTGAGCTCCGTCACCATTGCCCTGTCGAGGGGGAACAGCGTGCGCGGGGTCGTTCCTCGCGCCTGAGAGGGAACTTAAAATAACTATACTCTGATTGCTTAGACTTATTTTAGCTTTAATGTAAGATCCGCGAATAAAGTGCGGCTGCTGTGCGAGCGTGCGTTATCTCCTTTGTACATGAAGATACAGCAAGATACCGGAAGGAGAGGGAGCCGTATAGGAAGATACCGGATATACCGCAGAAGATACCGAAGATACCGCAAGAAAACAAAAGGTCATGTAATGAGATCCCGTACCGTAGCTATGCTTAATTCTGCAAGATATTAAATCCGAATAATTTCAGATTAAAAGACGGCAGAACATCCGGCCGACGGAGCTGAAGACAACCTCCCAGGCGGCCGACTGGGGAATAAAAGAAGATTCCGAAAAAGACGAGGATACGGCCTGGCCAGCCGGTCCCGTCTCCAAGAATCAGAGATACCGTCGCCCGTGGGTTCTGGGCCCCTGCATAAGGGCAACGCCGTCCAACAGCTATGATTCGGAAGGGGGCGGAGAATCAACCCCCGTTCATCCGAAATTGACGAAATGCGCGGAAGATCGGCGCGGGATCCGAGGATCTCACGGAAGCACTTGAAATTCGTCACTGTGCGGTGAGTCGCGAGCCGACGAGGACGATCCCACGATTATAGGGCGAACAACGACTGGACGATCGACGTGGAAGCCGCCACCGAAAACTGTAAGCCGCCGCACGGGCAGTCTTTTGATTTTCTCTCCCGGAAACAGCTGGCGTCAATTCCGGATACCGTCGCAGGGCGACGGCCTTCTCGCACTATCGTCGAAGAAAGCCTGTGTGCTTATCTCGCGTTAGTTACTGGACACCAGCTGACACCGGGGGACGCGGATTTGTCCCTCTCGGGGTGTCCGTACCGCCAGTCACGTGTCGTACCGTAAAATTCTGTACCGTCCCGTATCGTCAAATCTTGTATCGTGCCGTTTTAATATCGTTTAGGTTACCGTTGCGATCCGTGCCGAGTTTAAGTCCTAGCGTGACGTGGCAATTTTGGCCGTCTCGTATCGTGTACCGAAAAGCGGGATTTACGCGGAAAATTTCTTCGCGAGCCGAGTTACCGTAAATGAGAGAACGGCTCCGCAAGAATATTATTCAACGCGAAATCTCCGCCGAAACATATTACCGTTATCGTTTTTTTTCCCTTTCCTTGAGATTCTATTGTTCGACTTAGAGCCTTTGTTGCCGAGTACCCAAGGTCGCGATAAGACCGTTAAATAAAGCAAACCGTTCCGCATAAACATCATTACCGCTACCATTTTCCGAAGCCTTGGTTTTTCTGCCAAAAATATACCGTGAAATATTATCGCCGATTACCGTACCGAAAAATCGGTTCGAGATATATCGAAATTCTTGGAGAGACGTGCCGTTGAAACGATACTAACAGGATACTCGATTATTATATTCTATTCATTATCCATTACTGTTGAATAGTTGTATCGCAAATTACCGTCAAATAGTGTATTTAGTTCCGTTCGATTAATATCGAGATTCGCGCGAGGCTCGTGCCTCGACCTGTGTTCCGAAGTCATACGTGTTGGTTGTACGCCGACCGCGAGTCTTATCTTGTAGTCGATTACCGCTAATTACCGTGAATTATTGTAAGGAATACCGTTCAATTTATATCGAAATCTTGCGGCGGGTCTCACGACTCCGGCCGTGTTTGGAAATTTGACTGAGTATTGTATCTCGCGTATTAAAGATTATCCCGCTGTAAATTATTATTTGAGCTTCCGTATCGCGATTGGTGAGATATTATACATCACTTTATTACCGCTTTCATCATTGTATTATAGTCACACATTTTGAATAGATCGTTTTCGTTATCACGATCCCTGACCTTCGCGTCAGCCGTTGCCAGTCAAGTCCTTTGTCTTTCAAACTCGGATCTTCGATTGTTTATATTCCGAGATTTATCTGTTCGTTCTTAGTTTATTTTTTTTTTGATACCGAAGGTTATATATTATATTGATCTTATCTTTGTTATACCGTTTACTATTTGTACCATTATTGTTTAATATATTTAGATAATTATAAGTAAAATAACCGACTGTCGATTATTTCTCTCTCCTAAATACTGTCTAGCGCTCTCTCTCGACATCTAATCCACAGAGAACTCTGCCCCTCTGCCAAATACTGAGCCCGGGATTACCGGATCTTGCCGTTACCGTATCGTTATCGTGGCGCGGAAATACCGCGCCTGGCGCCCAATTACATAAGTTACCGTATTATAAGTTACCGCATTTTCAGTTACCGCACGATACCGTTTCTCAGATACCCTACTGAATTTTTATAATCTAATTTTTATACCAGCCAAGACCTTGCACGCTACCTCCTCGAGATCAGCGTTCTCGAGGCGGGCAACGGCGTCGCATCACATACGTACTGTTCGACTCCATTTCTAATCCACTTATCGATTCTTCCATCGATTTCTCCATCATCTCTGTTCTCTCGCGCCATCTACACCTATCTCTCATCACTAACCTGTCTCTCCTGCTCTTTCTCCTGCCTACACTTATCCTCTCTTCTCGACACTTGTCTCTCCTGCACTCCTCTCTCCTTGCTGACACAGCACTTTCAACCCACTTTTTAAAACTCTTCAAATCATTCCTTCCACCTGTCCTCTACTGTTGCCTCCATTTTCTCTCCTTCCTCCTTCATCCACCCTCCTCCTCCTCTATCCTCGATCCTTTCCTCCTCTTCTAATCACCTCAAAAATTCTTTTGATTCCGCCACTTTTCTATCCACTTTTCACTTGGCCCACCCATCATGGCTGCCCCATATATATATATATATATATATATATATATATATATATATATTCCTGAAATCGTGCGAAAAATTATCGTATGCGAAAGTGACGCTGCACGATCTTTGATTGGTGTATGCTCTTAGAACCAAAAATATACCAATCAAAGATTGCGCAGCGTCACTTTCGCATACGATAATTTTTCGTACGATTTCAAGAATAGGGTCCCTGGAGAAAAAGATTTTTTAGTGTTATATATAATATACATAACATATAATAATATTAAACTTAATATTAAACTGAAACATTTTGTTAGTAATATATGAAGAAAAATACCCGGAACAACTTATAATATTTTAAAAATTAAATTACATATTTATATTATAAAAATATAAAAATATTTTTATATTCTTTTCAGATTATTATACATAAATCATATTTATCATTTGATAATCATAATCATCATTAAAGAATATTCTTATATATATACCTGCAGGTAAATAAAATATAGTGATATTAATCAAATTTAGAAACGTTTAAACTTTTAAAGAAAATTTAAAAGACATGTACAATTTGACATATATTATTGTATATGTTACGTGTATATATTGTGTTGTGTTGTGTATATATAACGTTGAAAAATCTATTCTTATGACCAGAATTTATAGATTGATCTCATATTGAAGTTCGTTTAAAGTAAAAGTTTTTAAGATTTTATTCAGCCATCTCATTGGCTGAACGGAATCTTGATGAGGAAGATGACTTAAAACTAAACTTGAGAGCTTGAAGACTATTCTATGAAATTCCGGCTTATGTTATCTAATCGTTTTTATTTTGTTCTTCTTCTACTGGTGAGTTTAATGAATAATTGTCCTCTTCGTCGAATAATTCCTCTCTGCATTCCTTGTTTTATTTTTGACATTATTTTGCCATTTATTTATTGTCCTTAGGCGTTGTTTTGCTGCTCGTGAGGCTTCTCTCATATATCGCTGGAATTCGGATCGAGTAGGCTTATCAAAATGTTTATTACATACAGCATCTGAAAAGTAATATTTAATTTTGTATTATCGTAAAATTATATAAAATTTTTTTATTATGGAATTATTAACTAAAATTATCCGCCATTTTCTTGGAGACATCGTCGCAAGCTACAAATATCTTTATAAAAAACTTAAATAAAAATAAAACTTTTTTTTTATATAAGACTTGTAAATATAACGAAAAAAGTTTCAAATTAATATATTCATTTGATTATAAAAAAAAATTTTGAAAATTGGCAAAATTTTTCAACCGAGGAGGTAGAATGTAAACAGTAAAAATGCTCTCAAAAAATACTATACCATAAATCGCCTTAATGATACGAGCATTATACAAAGGCCGTGAGCCTCCTTCACGACCAAACCACATAAATGTTGATATCGCCTGGTCGATTATAACTTCTTTGAAGCATAAATTTACTGCTTCTTTAACAGTGAACCCGCCAACGTATAGAAGATAATTTACCTGAAATAAAATAAACGTAATTGTATTTATTACAATGTATTTATTTTAAAAAATTTATATATTGTATATTGATTTATATATTAAAACTTACCACTTCATCATAAATCTCCTCATCAACATTTTCAAATTCTTGTATATCTTTTTCTGTGGAAATTGGTAAGCATGCTATTTTTTTTGTAATTCGACGTCGATCTTGAACATATTTTAATATACGTTCTACGTTATTATTCTACGTTCAATTTCCTGCAAACAATATAAATAAATACAATTATTATATGTAAATTGTCATATAATATAACATTGTAATACACATATATACATATATACAAGATAATTATTACAAATGTATTTAAATTAAATGATACTTCATAACATATAAAATGAACAAAAGAAAAAAAACATTTTGTGAACGAGATATCTTTTTTATTATTCTAAATATGAAAAAAATATATAATATTTTAATAATTTAAGTACACATATTATATAAAAGAAGAGCAAAATTTTGCTTCTACATAAAAACTAATATGTTTTCAAAATAATATTGTCGGAATCGACACAAAACTATAATCGTTTTTGAAATACATTGTTTAACATGAGTATTGAAGTTTTCGACTGTAGAAAGGCTCACGGCCTTCGTACAATGTTCGTATCATTAAGGCGATTTACGGTATAGTATTTTTTGAGCGCATTTTTAATGTTATTTACATTCTACTTTCGTGATTGGAGAATTTTGCCAATTTTCAAGATTTTTTTATAATAAAATGAAAACACTTGCAGTTCTGTATCGAGTGTAATGAACATTTTGATAACATATATGTTGTTCTTTTTATTAGTTTATTCGCAAGTAAATTTTTTGTCTCTTTTTTATATGTATATAATATGTATTTATTAAAATATTATACATATATTTCTTTTCATACCTACAGTAAATAAACAAATAAAAAAATAAACAATTAATATCTGCTTTATTAAATGTTTTATTTTTGTTTGGTTTATTTGTTGTGAAGTAATAACCATTTAATTTTTTTTTATTAGACATTTCCAATGATTATCTTGTGTGTATTATTATTACTACATATTGTTATATATTATTTATTAAACTTGCTTTAGTTGAGCTTCTATAGCATCCAGTCGTTGCTCATTTAAATCGTTCTTCCTAAAAATTAAATATATACATATACATACATACGTACACATACACACACACACACACACACATATATGTATGTGTGTATAGGATATAACTAAAAAAACATATATACATATAACTAAGGATTAAACGAACTTACCTAAGTGATGTTCAATCGTAATTGTGTGAACCGCCTCTTCCGAAGAGATCATATTTGTAGTACCTCCCACTTCCCACAGTGTCGCCACAAGCTTTAAAGCTAGGGAAAAACAAATTTTCCCCTCGGCGCGATCCACGCGCCCTGCGTATTCCTATCTATGTTCATTCTTCAAAGCTCTGTCGTAACTCTTTTTCGGGTATCTCCCTCGAGATGAAAGGGAGGGGGGGACTGATCTCTTCGGAAGAGGCAGTTCACACAATTACGATTGAACATCACTTAGGTAAGTTCGTTCAATCCTTAATTGTATTTCACGCCTCTTCCTCGAGATCATATTTGTAGTGTTTAAAGTCGGTTACGGCAGTAATATTTCGATAGAAAAAGAGAAAACAAAAAATTTTTTTTTTTTTTGCCAATTTAATAACAGGGTTATAACTGTCTTAATATCTCTAACTATATTACAGCTTCGGTTTCTAAAACTGCTTCCGCAAATTGCGTGTTCTCCGCAATGACGCAATGATCATAAAAACGCGCGAAAGTTTCAGAGTCTTTTGACCAACCCGCGGTTTTTCGTATTTGATCGATACTTACTCCATGACGTTTTGCTGCAGACGTCGATGCATGGCGTGTGCTGTACGCCGAGAAAACATTAATATCTATACCGCTTTTGCACATTACCTTTTTTATCCATCGACTAATCGTCTGCGTGCCTACCGCTTTATGCGGTTTTTTGAATGATATAAATAGTTTATTTATTAATCCACGTATATCTTTGATTCTTTCTAAATATACTAACAATGTTGTAGCTGCGCAGATAGTCTTATCTCGCGTAAAAAAAGGTAATCTCAGCACCGGCTGGTTTTTATTTTGGCCGGATGTCTTTATTCTGTCCGGAATTTTTATCTCCAACGAATTCTCGTCTGCTCGATAAATATTCCTTATGTCAATCGCCGCTAGAGTCTGCATACGATGCCCTGTAACTAGGGCCAGCAAGGTCACTAATTTTAATGTTAAAGATTCCAAATTTAATTCTCTATTTGGATACCAATTTGATAGATGTCTTAAAACGATTTTTGGATCCCACGTCGAATCATATCTGGGAGCAGACGGTCTCAATTTAGCAACACCTCTAAAAAAACGTTGAACTTTTTCGTCTTTTCCCAGCTCTGGTCCCACAAGTAACGCAATCGCAGATTGTTCAGGATCGCGCTTTCGATTCGCGAATTTTGTACAACCGGGTAAGCGCGATTGAACTTTGCCGGCACATACCCGCGGGGGTATCGCAAGCAGCTCTCTCAGTGCGTGATCGCGTAAGGAATACTTGATAGGAATGAAATGATATGCAGTTGCGACTTAATGTGTTACAGTAAGACCGGTGAGCGAATTACTGTCCGTTTATTGTTAAAGTCACAAAATGATACACGTTTGCTGGTCTCAAGACGCGATGTAGGGTGAGAGCGCACCACTACGCGGATTGCGTGAGAGCGAGCGAGACAGCTATCGATCAGCTGTTAGCGAGATCGAGCGAGACGGCGCTATATCGGCCGTTCGCTTGAGAGCGAGCGAGACGGCGCTCTATCAGCCGTTCGCGTGAGAACGAGCGAGACAGCGCTCTATCAGCCGTTCGCGTGAGAGCGAGCGAGACGGCGTTATGCCGCTCGGATAAGAGTTTGAGCGAGACCGCACTATACACGTCAGTCCGCTGGTCCGATATAGATAGAATGAATATTGCTATCTGCGAATACGCGAACCGCACTGTTCACGACTTGACACAAATGCGAGAGAGACGGCGTTATGCCGCTCGTACTAGAGTTCGAGCGAGACCGCACTATACACGACTCGCCACGAATGCGAGAGAGACGGCGTTATGCCGTTCGTCCTAAAGTTCGAGCGAGACCGCACTATACACGTCGGTTCGCCACGAATGCGAGAGAGACGGCGTTATGCCGCTCGTACTAAAGTTCAAGCGAGACCGCACTATATGCGACTCGCCACGAATGCGAGAGAGACGGCGTTAAGCCGTTCGTACTAGAGTTCGAGCGAGACCGCACTATACACGTCGGTTCGCTCAATTTTGAGATAGATAGCTGACTTGTGGCTATCTATGAATACGCGAAACCGCACTGTTCACGGCTCGCCACGAATGCGAGAGAGACGGCGTTATGCCGTTCGTACTAGAGTTCGAGCGAGACCGCACTATACGCGACTCGCCACGAATGCGAGAGAGACGGCGTTATGCCGTTCGTACTAGAGTTCGAGCGAGACCGCACTATACACGTCGGTTCGCCACGAATGCGAGAGAGACGGCGTTATGCCGCTCGTACTAAAGTTCAAGCGAGACCGCACTATATGCGACTCGCCACGAATGCGAGAGAGACGGCGTTAAGCCGTTCGTACTAGAGTTCGAGCGAGACCGCACTATACACGTCGGTTCGCTCAATGGAGAAGACGCTTTGGCTATCTATGATAGCGAACCGCACTGTCACGGCTCGCCACGAATGCGAGAGAGACGGCGTTATGCCGTTCGTACTAGAGTTCGAGCGAGACCGCACTATACGCGACTCGCCACGAATGCGAGAGAGACGGCGTTATGCCGTTCGTACTAGAGTTCGAGCGAGACCGCACTATACACGTCGGTTCGCCACGAATGCGAGAGAGACGGCGTTATGCCGTCGTACTAGAGTTCGAGCGAGACCGCACTATACACGCTCGCCGCGAATGGAGAGAGACGGCGTTATGCCGTTCGTACTAGAGTTCGAGCGAGACCGCACTATACACGTCGGTTCGCCCAATTTGAGATAGATAGCTGACTTGTGGCTATCTATGAATACGCGAAACCGCACTGTTCACGGCTCGCCACGAATGCGAGAGAGACGGCGTTATGCCGCTCGTAATAAGAGTTCGAGCGAGACCGCACTATACACGTCGGTTCGCCCAATTTTGAGATAGATAGCTGACTTGTGGCTATCTATGCATACGCGAAACCGCACTGTTCACGGCTCGCCACGAATGCGAGAGAGACGGCGTTATGCCGCTCGTATAAGAGTTCAAGCGAGACCGCACTATACGCGACTCGCCACGAATGCGAGAGAGACGGCGTTATGCCGCTCGTACTAGAGTTCGAGCGAGACCGCACTATACACGACTCGCCACGAATGCGAGAGAGACGGCGTTATGCCGCTCGTACTAAAGTTCAAGCGAGACCGCACTATACACGTCGGTTCGCCCAATTTTGAGATAGATAGCTGACTTGTGGCTATCTATGAATACGCGAAACCGCACTGTTCACGGCTCGCGGGAGAGCGAGCGAGACGGCGATCTATCGGCCGTTCGCGTGAGAGCGAGCGAGACGGCGATCTATCAGCCGTTCGCGTGAGAGCGAGCGAGACGGCGCTATATCGGCCGTTCGCGGGAGAGCGAGAGAGACGCCCAGTTCGCTTGAACGGAGTTGCGGTACGACGAAGGCTCCGCCTCTGGCTGAGAGTGGAGGCGCTCCGAAAGATCCCGGCACTTGCGTTTGAACTGTTCACGTGCACTGCGGACACGATTACTGGCGCGCACAATGTTACTTCGCGAAACTGTTACAATGATTGAGGCTCGCGGTTTAAGGATTTCACACGCGTGAGACTAATGAAACGAATCTTAACTTTGCTCGTTAAGATTATCGCGAACTCTCGAATTTGCACTAATTTTACTCTCCGTATGACGCTCCGATCACTATGATGGAAAACGGAAGACTCTCGGGGAGAAAGCCTTTCTCCCGATAGATAAAGATTTGATCACGGATCGTATGATCGGACCTCGACGTATCCCTGATCATTACGTCAGATCGCGTGATATATAAGCCTGTTTATTGGCCAGGACCGTGTATTATTTCGCGTGATCACGCGGATCCTGGATGATTTTTGAAAAACAGTAACGGCGTACGTGAACGCGGGTTCGATAGCGCGCAAACGGATGGCGCTAGTATGACCGGGGGTAATAATTTTATGCGCGATTCAGGGCAAATCCTAAACACAGATCTATAACAGTTTAGTGAGCTAAGTGATGCCTTCTTTTTGAACTCTTCCGTAAGAAAAGATAATATGTTATTGGTGGGGCCAGAGAATGGATCGATTTTTTCTTTTTTGCAAAAATTCCACCACTTTTTGAGACCGGAATCATATTGTCGAAGTGATGATTCTGATAACGATGCTATTAATATATCAACCGATTCCAATGGAACTCCCTTTCGTATGAAAGCTTCCCTGATAACTTGCCGGCCACCAATGAAAGACGATGCCACAAAGGGTGTGTTTCCCTGTAAGAAGATCGTATCAAATTTTCATTCGGCTGAAATATAATGGGCTCAGCGTCAAGTAGTGATGCAAATAAAGGGAACCATGGTTGCGCCTCCCAATATGGCACAACCACAATGCCACTTGAACCTTCATACTCAATTTTTCTTAAAACTTTTAATATTACCGAAAAAGGAGGAAAGGCATAAAAAAGAAAACGTTTCCATTCCAGTATAAATGCGTCAATGGCGATAGAACCAGAATCTTTTCGCGATGACACATATCGACGACATTTGGCGTTCGCTCTTGATGCGAATAAGTCAATTTCCGGCTGTCCAAAAACTTTAACTATTTTTTGGAAGGCACTATTATCCAGTTCAAATTCTGTTTCTGGTTGTAGTTTTCGTGATTCATAATCTGCTTCAGCGTTCTCTTTTGAAGGAATGTAGGATGCTGTAATCCAAATTTCCCTTTGCTCGCACCATTGCCAAATTTCCCTGGCAAGGGTACTAAGACCTTCGTAACGACTATCTCTCATGCGGTTAATATATGCAATTGCTGTTGTGTTATCTAAGCGTAACAAAATGTTACAATGTCGCTTGTTGCTTGCGAAGCACTTTAAACCAAAAAACGCCGCCATAAGTTCTAATAAATTAATGTGTAATTCTAAGTCTTCAGCCTTCCAATACCCATGACTACGCTGACTTTCGCAAAAAACGCCCCATCCCGTACGAGATGCATCAGAAAATATTTCTAGGTTATAAACGGGTTCGATCATTGGCGCACGCGCAAATAGAATGTTCTTTTTCCACCATGTAAAATCTTCCTCTAACACTGCCGAGAGGTTTATCACTGCATCAAAATTATTATGGTTAACTTCTAACGCGCGAAGTCTTTCCTTCTCAAAGCGTCTCACATAGATCATCCCGTATTTTAAGGCCGGACACCGAGAGACTAACGTGCAAACATTGCTAATTCTCTTATTGTGCAATACGATATTTTACTAAATTTATCCAGTAAATCTACCGTTCTATGTATTTTTTCTTCTGGTAATTCTATGGACATCTTTTTTGAATCAAAAATCAAACCTAAATATTTACACCGCTGAGTAGGAACCATAATACTTTTCTTTTTATTAATTATAAAACCTAGCTCCTGTAACAGTGTAGCTGTTCTCTGAATATTATCAATACATTTTTCGTACGATTTTCCCATAATTAAAATATCATCCAAATAAAACACCGAAATAAGCTCGCGCTTTCTTAAGTATGCTGCTACTGGTTTCAATAGTTTTGTAAAAACGTATGGTGCCACATTCAGACCGAAAGGTAAGCAAGTAAATTCAAACAATTTTCCTCTGTATGAAAAACGCAAAAATTTTCTATCCATCTTTTTTATTGGTACGAGATAGTACGCGTCTTTCAAATCTAATGTTGCCATGTAGTCATGGGGGCCGATCAATCTTTTTGCTACTTTCCAGTCTTCAATTTTGAAATGCTCCGCTGCAACAAATTCACTTAGTTTTTTAAGATTCAAAATTAATCTATGTGTTCCATCCGGCTTAGGGACCAAAAATATGTTTGACAAAAATTGACCTTGTGACGGAAAACATCTTACAATCGCTCCTTTATCGATTAGCTTATTAATTTGCTTATCAAGTAATAATTTTTCTTTATCAGACCATGTGCGTTCGACCGGACAGCTCATCTGAGTCGGCCGGGACATAAATGGAATTTTATAACCTTGAATCCATTGTCGGATCACAGGATCTTTCGTCACTTTTAACCATACATTACTAAACGCTTTAAGTCTACCCGCTGGTCTACCTACGCTTGTTTCTGCTCTTAATGCCGCCTCCTGTACCGATCTCTGGTCGACTCCCTGCGATGTGATGTCTTCTTCGCATCCGATCTGCTGGACGTTCTGCGATGGCTGCTGGGGGATGTTCGTTGCCCGCCGGACGTCGCCATTCGACTCTTGTATAACTGTTGGCGCGGCGGGCCTTTCACGTTTTTTGTATTCTTCTGTGTGATGTTCTACTGTGCAGACTTTTGCGGAGGTTTCAAGACCTTTGTTGTTTTTTCGAGGTTCTTTGCCAACTTTATTTTTTCCTCCAAGTCACCTCCAAATAGCCATTCGTCAACCGACGTGTTTGACAATGTTGTTTTCATAGATACATTTAAATTAGCCATGATAATGTTCTTTCTAGCCAGAGATTCATCCCTATGAATAGAAGCGAGAAGCCTACCACCATCGCTTAACTTCTCGAGTAATTCAAGTTTTTCGGGAAAATCCGTTTTTAACGCAATTGAGATTGCTTTTCCTACGGCGCCCAAACATGCCGCAACACGCTCTTGTTTCTCAACAATACGTTTGTCTCTTTTTATTGCCGATTCTTGAACCGCTGCCGTGATTTCAGCGTTTAGCTTGGGAACTGATATAAAGCCGCAATTCTCCGGAACCGGATACTTTTCCAACAATAATTTGACTTCTTCTGGCGGAAGCCCTTTCTTTACAATCTCTGACCAGCGAAGAGCTACATCCTTGTGAACCGCCGCTGCTGTCTTTTTGTCTGATTCTAGACGGGCCCCTATCACGTCTATTACTTCTTGTTGAAGCTCGATCTCGTGCTCTGGTACCTTTTGCGGGACATCACTTGGAAGTTCTGCCGATAATTCTTCTGGCATTTTATTATCAGACGATTCGACGGCCAAGACTTCCATAACCTGTGTTGCGTCGTCCCTTCTTGACTCATGACTATCAAGAGTATTTTTTTCTCGCCTCTAGTGTCTCGTTGATATCAGTGTGTCTCGATATAGATCGAGATCTTGATCTCCTAACTGACGAATAGCTCAATACAGATCGAGCTGCTGAGCTCTTAGGCGAGTATCGGGATGCCGAATATCCCGACGAACATCGGGACGGTGAGCGCCTTCGAGACGCCGAGCGTTTACCTGTACAAAACAATAGCATTTTTTAATAAAACTTGCTAAGAATTATAGTAAACTTATTACTTCACTATAATTGTCTTTCGTCAAACGAAAGAACGCATTCCCCCGGAGTGTCAGAATTGCTTCACTGCCTTCGTCTTTCGTCAAACGAAAGAATGCACTCCCCAGGAGTTTCAGAATTACTTCGCTGCCATCGTCTTTCGTCAAAACGAAAGAACGCACTCCCCCGGAGTGTCAGAATAGACAGGCCCTACGGGTCAAACCCGCGTGATTATGGCCTATTTCCTCGTCAAACGAAGAAAATAAGCTTTCAAAAGCTGTGTATATATAACGATCAAATCGTTTTGGCAGTCATTGTTCTGGCCCAGCGCGGCGTGATAACGCGCGCTATCAGCGAGGAGGGCGTAACGGCAGCGACAACGACGGGTAGTATTACCACGCATATATAAATGTGAGGTTAGCTCTCCACTTACGACGTTCTTCCTTTTGTTGATCTAATTTCTCCTCCAATCGTTGGATTTTCGTCGAAGCCTTCTATTCTCCTTATCCTCGTCGAGTGATGGTCTCTTCCTTTTCTCTTTTTTACCCATTTTTTTTTTTAATTAATAAAACAACGATGTGACGACACTGACACAAAGCGAAAGAATGAACATAGATAGGAATACGCAGGGCGCGTGGATCGCGCCGAGGGGAAAATTTGTTTTTCCCTAGCTTTAAAGCTTGTGGCGACACTGTGGGAAGTGGGAGGTACTACAAATATGATCTCGAGGAAGAGGCGTGAAATACAATGACAAATTTTTTGGCCAATTTGGGAACGATTTTTCTTCAGTGAAAATGTCGAGAGAAGTCATCATCTTTTGCAAACTTTCAATTTTGCTACTATATATTTCTGTAATGAAAACTTTAAATTAAAATTTTATTATAGCAAACTTAACTTAAAATGAATTAAAGAATGTAATCATGTTAATCTATTTATTCCACAAAATTTAGTTTATGAGAAATCTGTTTTTTAAATCATTTATAACTCATAAATTATTGATATCAACATTTTTTTTTCAGGAAAAATACTGTCCATATTAGCCAAAGAATTTTCCATTATATATCCATTATATGTTTTTTTCAGTTACACTCTCTCTCTCTCCTTCCTCTCTCTCTCTCTATATATATATATATATATATATATATATATATACATATATGCTACAATTTCTTTTACAATAACCATCATATATTTATCAATTTTCTACATTGTTTTCTATGTGATATGATTGAGGCTGAAACTTAGTGATATTATGTATTGTATTTGATCCATGTATGTGTGTGTGTGTAGGTATATTTATGTGTGGATATAGATGCATGTGTAGATATAGGTGCATGTGTAGATATCGGTGTGAAGCCATAGGTGTTATGTATATGTGAATGATTCGT